>NW_016161432.1:10685-17558 GCF_001687245.7 Rhagoletis zephyria | reverse complement strand
ATATATGTGTTTTTGGAAACTTTTTTTTTATTTCCCATTGAGAAAAATTAAATAATAGTGTTAATTTAAAGGTCTTTCATTCAAGCTAAATCACAAGATTTTTATAGAATTTCTCATCGGTTTAATTATTTTTTTGAGAATTTCAAAAAATCACAGTTTATATTTATATTTTAATTTACCCTGCATATAATTAAAATTATACATAGATAATTATGAAGGCTCTATAATTTAAATAATTGCTTAAGTTTCATATTTTCTCTTTAAACACAAATAAAAACTTACTCTCTTTTCCATTTGATGTGATGTGATACTCGTAAATATCTTGCCAACAAATATCCGGATACAAGACATAAACATTATTTTTAGGGCGCTTTGTGACACAAATCAATCAGGCAAGCTAACACTGGAGCAGTTTGCCTTGGCCATGTGGATGGTGGAACGTAAACAAAAGGGCATTGAGCCACCACAAGTACTGACAGCCAATATGGTACCACCGTCTATGCGTAGCACAGTCTCCGGCGTGGATTTGCAACCACAAGTAAACTGCTTGACAAAAAATTTTTTAGTTTCTATTTGTACATGAGTATTTTGCCTTGCCAGGAACCAAAGCCGACATATTCTAATCCAGAGCTAGAAATGATTTCTAAGGAAATCGAAGAGCTTGCTAAAGAGCGGCGCGCTTTGGAAACAGAAATCGCACAGAAAGAAGCAGATATACGCATTAAATCCGGAGAAGTCCGTAGCTTACAGGTTAGATATATGTGGAAAAATATAACTTAACTCCTTTGAAAATGCAATTTTAATTTCAGAGTGAATTAGATACATTGTCTGCTACACTAAAACAGTTGGAGAATCAACGTGGTGAAGCACAAAAACGCTTAGATGATTTACAAGCGCAGGCAAGTACTCATTTTGTTTCAGAAGCAATATACTGCTTCAAAAACTAAAAAGTTATATTTTTTATGTTTAAACATATATTTTAAATTTCTCTTAATAGTTTGCGTTTGCAAAATATTTTTATACATAAATATGTATTTGTTTGCTTGATACTTGAGAATGTTTTTTTATATATTATTTAAAATCGAATTTATTTTTTATTTCTTCCATATGTGAAAAACGTAAAAATTGGTGCACATACTAATATTACATATCTTCGCCGCCGTGCTCCACATTATTGCTCCTCATTCNGTGAAAAACGTAAAAATTGGTGCACATACTAATATTACATATCTTCGCCGTGCTCCACATTATTGCTCCTCATTTCCTTGCACCACCCAACTATTTTTACTATCAAAACCCACCAAAACATTCGCATCCATGTTCGCAATTGGGTATAAATAAAAAAAAAAACACTACTTATTAGAGATTTGATTACCAGAGGGTACTAGAAAATTTGACATTAGATATATCCCAATTCAGAAATCAGGTTGGTTTTACTTATGGTATTTATGATTTGGCTATGTTTTGTTCTGTAATTGTTTTGTTGTATGTCACAGTTTTCGTACCATAATGTCCCTTCGCTGATTCGTATGGAAAATTTGTCGCGCTTATAATATTAATACTTTAAATACAATACTAAAACACAATTGTCTGTTAAATATTTCCGATAACTTAATATGTATGTATGTTTTTTTTTTGTTCTTCATAGTTCATTACTGTTTTAATAAATAAGTATATGTATTATTCTGTTATCTGCATGGTTGTATAAATGTATTTATATGTGTTGGCATGTTTTCCATGAATGTAATCGACATTTAAGAAAGAATTTCACACTTCTTGCAGGTGAACAAAATACGCGAGCAATGTCAGAAACAGGAAGAAACTATTAATGAGCAGGAGGGTGAATTAAATGCAAAACGATCTGAATTGCAGAAACTAAAGGATGAAGAAGCAGCACTGCAAAAGGAATATGACCAAAATAATCGCGAATTACAAAAGCTAACACAACATTTACAAAATACCCAATTGCAAATAAGTTCGGTGTGTGGCTGTAAAAATATANACATTTACAAAATACCCAATTGCAAATAAGTTCGGTGTGTGGCTGTAAAATAATATGTATATATAAAAAAGACAATTGTATGTTATAATTTTCATTGGCTTTGCAGGTACGTTCTATGGTAACACAGTTAATGGAAACTCAGCGTCAAATGACTGATGCATTGCTGATGTGTCGTGCGGCCATCTCAAACCAAGACGCTGAGTTAGTTTCAGAGTATCAATTAAAAATAGAACCAGACTTCAGTGAAGCGCGCCAAACACTTGAAAAGAAAATTGAAGAACCAAAAGCGGATGATCCGTTTGATGAAAATACCACCACATCACAGGCAACGAAAACTTTAACTACGAACGGATTCACCAGCAATGGCTTTAGCAATGATCCGTTTGCGGCTAATAGCATTAACACATCTACTGGTCGCAGTGGATTTGATGACAGCTTCACGACTGCCAGTGGTTTTGGTGACAGCGGATTTGATGCATTCGGCAATAGTAGCGCATTTAATCAGCCACAAAAGGATCCGTTTGGCGCCGATGCATTCAGTGCAAATAAAGCTAGCAATGCTGTAACGCCAGAGGTATATTCATGTTTTATTATGTAAACATCTATGGAAATTGACGTGCTATTTTTCTAAGCAGCCGGGAAAAGATGACTTTGGAAGTGATCCATTTGCTGCATTACATGCACCCACTGGCCAGGGACAAGTGTTGAGCCCAAATACTCAAAAATCAGGACCACCTCCAAGACCCGAATCGCCAAGCCCTGCATTACCACCAAAGAAATCGAAGGTGCCACCACCGCGTCCAGCACCGCCTCGTCCAATGCAGGTAAGTTCCCACTTTAAAATTTATGCTGCGGTAACGACCCGGTTTATGTTGTGGGCAAATGGTGTCACTTCGGCAATATTCACAAAAACTTTTTTGCTTAAATTTGTATTAACATCAAATTGAGTTTACGCTTCAAAAAACCCTATTTTCCGAAATGTTCACAATTGGTTTTGTGTTTTAAATATTGAAATGTTAATTTAAAGTTAGGCTGTCCCTGTCCGGATGATTAGTGGTAGACTTAAAGTTAATTGTCCTCAAAATATGTATGATATCACTCTGTGACCCTCCCTTAAACAAATAATATGAGATATGTTCATGTCCATTATTGCCACTAAGTTAACGAGGTCCGCGAAGCTCACTAAAACGTTTCAAACAAAAAAAAAATAATTAAAAGACAATTATTTTTTCATTCGCAGGGACCCGCACGACCAACTCAGCCATCTACGGATGCTTTTGGATCCAATACATCTGGTGGAGGTGGTGGTTTTGCTGATTTTGCAGATTTCGACAATAAGGTTGGTAGCAATTTTACAGTACGTTGGGATCGTTGGTAATGCATGCATGCCACACTGGCATTTACATATCCCTTAGACATTACCTAACACCACCTTTTTCTTTGCTTGTAACACCAACTTAATTTTAGTAATTATTTCTATTGATTTTTCTTTAGTTGCTAGTTACGTTTTATGCTCTATGTTTTGTTTAAAACTAATTTTGCTAACAAATAAAATTTTATGTTTGTTATTTTGAAGAAATCTGATTCAATAAAACGTTAAAAGGTACATTATTTTTATTTAAAGCTAGATTAAGACTTTCTACAAGCCTTACCATTAGCGCAACCTCATGTTTAGTTTTTGCTACTACAGATTCTTAATTTTTTATACATAAGTATCCAGAGCAAACATATGTATGTATATACAGAAAATCCACAAGTTATCCAAGCACCTTTTTATTAGTTTTCTAATTTTTGCTCGTTTTTGTTTCACCGTTAATGTAAAATACAATACAAAGATGTTTACTAGTCAGCCTTCCTAATTTGAAATGTTTTAAAAAACTTTTCCACCTTGTGTTCAACTTACCGATGAGACTAACAGTGCGCTTCCATTTTCTGAAACTCTATTTTCAGTGAACATCATATTATCAATCACGTTTACATAAACTTTAAGTAAAAGTTATTTAACTATAAGTGTTTTTCTTATAAACAAAAAGATAAGCCATTGCATACGAAGACACACGCATTAACTCAAATATCTACTTAAAAAAGGAAACGAAAAAAGGCGAAAAATCTGGTTAATACACTTAGTTAATTTAAATACAAATTACATTAATACAGAGAATTCGAAAATTTCCAAAACAGTTATAGATAAATTATATTATGAAAACGAATAAAGATTTTGATTAAATAGTGTCATGTTTTCAAAAGTAAAAAACATACATATTACACTCGTTCTCGTACCTAATAAAATCTAATCCTATTCGTTTTGTGAACAAAGAGAAGCTTTCGTTTGAGTGTTGTAAGCGCATTTCTTTTCCACAAGCTAGCTAATTATTATACATGCATATATACATACATACATGATAACATGAATAAATAGCTCACAGAAAGTTGTATTGGAAGTATACAGACAGACATATATAGATATGTATATACGATGGGAAGCTTGTAATTATGCACCAATCAAGCATTCCATGAACAAAATGCATTATAACTAAACTATTTTGGCTCTCTAACAATTATTTTAACCACATTTATACCCAGTAGATAATTTCAGGAGTTAAAAGCCCTTCCGAAAGGCCTTCCTGAGAGCAAGAGACCTTCCACTCTACATTCCTTTCTTCTTTTCTTTCTTCTTTTCTTTTTTATATAGAGCGGCACAAATTGAAGGGCTTCTTCTTTCGCTACCCATAGAAGGCCTTGCAGAAGGGCTTTTATAGGCCGTACTTCAGAAGGTCTTTTAAAGTTGCTTCTTTAATTTATAGAAATCATACATCTTTGAAGCATTTGCTTAAGGTTTATATCAAATATGTGTGTGTAACTTAAAATGTTTATTGAAATTCATTTGTAATGCTAAATAATATAAAGTTATGCATTCGCGTAAATTGTAAATAGATAAGCCCTTCTAGAAGGCATGCAGGGAAGCACTTTTTTCAGCCCTTCTTGTGTAGGCCTTTTAGAATGGCTTCACTTAAGAAGGTATACCAAAATTATCTTCTGGGTATGCATACACGCATACGTACATACTCGTGTATATATGTATGTATATACACACTTACATCCGTTACGGGTCTCTAAGAAATAGACCGACTGGCTATAATATCTTCATTGCTTCTTGTTTACTTTAGTTTTTAGAATATAATATTTTTATTACATTTTGTTGTGATACTCGATGCTAGTATTATTAAAAAATGCCAGAAACTCAATATTCAATGCTCAATACTCGATCTCAATGCGCAAACATCGTTCTTCAAACATTATATAGGCTTCAAACCTCGAATAACAAATTTTTCAAACAAGAATAGTAATCAACTTTTAATTTCTAACCGACTTCACAAAATGGAGATGGTTATCAATTCGTCGGAATATTTTTTTTATGTATGTTACCGCATAACTTTGGACCAGGTTAACCTATTTCTACAATTATTTTTTTAAAGGAAAGGTTTTACCTCGCAGGTGGTTTAAATCCGATCATTATATCACGAAAAAATTAACGATAATCTTAAATTTTTTATGTGAGAATTGAAGTCGGTTTTGTTTTTTGCTTAAAAATTACTTGTTTTATTTTTTCTCAATAATGGATTTGTTCATATGGCGAAATCTTTTGAGATGGCGACATTTTGCGTACTGTTTCTATACCTTCGTTTGCGTAAATATCAATAAATAGTTATTCGACGCAAAGCTAACGGTATAAATGACCAGTTTACTTGCTAAAATCGAGAAAATCAGAAAATGTATAGTGCAACTCGCACAAAATCTACTTTTTATTAAGATATAACTTCTTGAGCGGTCAGACCTAAAGCTCGGGGGTTTTCAGACATTTATTTGTAGGTTCTGAGGAATAAAATTATAGATATTAAACAAATGTGCCAGTTACCAAATGCCAGGAAAAAGGCTGCTTACAACTGTAACTGAATTTCGGGTATTTTATAAAAAACGTGAATTTTCTTGTGGTAGTCGTTGAGCGGTACTTATTTTATATTTATGGGTATAAAATATACTTCTTTAATTCTTCAGAAGAAGAACGTGTGTACATTTCTTTCTATTTTGACATTCTAGGTTTCTTAAGCAACAACAAAATACATGGCAGGGTTGTGTTTTTTCTACTGCTTTTAACTGTTTAATATGGCTTGCCTAGGTTAAAGGACAATGTGCTACTTATCATGGCTGAAAAATCTTTTTGAGAAAACGCGTGATCAGTGCGTAATTTTTTACTTAATATTAGTTTTTCGTTGAGCACAACTTCTCAAGTGCAAACAAAAATTTATAAGCCCTGGTGTAATATTTTGTGTTTGTGTATTTGGGTCCGTATAAAAAATGCTCACCTCTAAAATTTTTTTCTAGAAACACTTGCATCCAAAATAAAATTAAAAAAATTGCCAAGTAACTTAAATAGTGGGCCATTCCATTGTGATTGGTGGGACATTTTACTCGAGAATGTGCTCAAGTGTGAATTATTTCTATGTCTTCGGAACTTGCATAACAGCGCAAGATATTTTTCAACATAGAACGATAGCTAATGTATAAACCTTCTTTAACAAAAATACCAAACGATTTCTTAGTTAATACTATCATTTGAAAAAAAGTGACCGGTGCATTCAAATATGAATTGTAGCCAAAACACTTTTAATTTTCCCGAAAGATTTTTTTGTGTTGTAAAATCTTCATGTCGGCCGCTGTGGTGTAGTTGTAAGTAGTGCGCGCCTGGGTTCAAGCCCTGGTCAAAGCAACATAGAAAAAAATAGAAAAAAGGTTTTTTCTTATCAATGGAAAAACACATGAAGATTTTAATAATAATAATAATAGATTGGCGTTTACACATATGTTAGTGT
>NW_016161432.1:0-10107 GCF_001687245.7 Rhagoletis zephyria | reverse complement strand
ATATTAAAGAAAGTAAAAAGAAGTTGTAATTTTTTCAATGGAAAAACACATGAAGATTTTAATAATAATAATAATAGATTGGCGTTTACACATATGTTAGTGTTTGGCCGAGCTTCTGCTCCGATTTGTGCGTGCGCCTTGATGTTGTCACACAAAGCGGAGGGACCTACAGTTTTACGCCGACTCCGAACGGCGATTGTATTTTTATGAGAAGCTGTTTTTCATGGCAGAAATACACTCGGAGGTTTGCCATTACCTGCCGAGGGACGACCCCTGAGAAAAAATTACAACTTCTTTTTACTTTCTTTAATATTTTTCAACATGAAATATATTTAGTCATTTAAAAAGAGGAAATTTATTTAACACTGTTGTTTTCAGTGGCAAAAAATAATAATTTAAGTAAGTTTATTAACTGAAATTTTTTTATATCGTTACTAGGGCAGAAAATAACAAAAACAAAATACTGAAATTGTATTTAAGAAGCTAAGGAGCAAATGCATTTTTCAGCTCTTTGCTCAGAAGCCCTGGTTTATATGCTGTTTTTATTTAAATATTCACAATGTTTTGCAAATAAAAATTTAATTTATATTTTTTTTTATAAAAATATTGTTCACGCTTCAAGCAAAATTATATAAATCAAAGTTCTAAACTTTATACAAAGTTTTCATCAAAATTCCGAACCTTTTAAACTGGACAGTTAGAGTTTATTTGGGTTAGCAGTTCGCGTTGCTTTTTATTAATGAGGCATATTCTTGTTTTCGTACGAATCGAAAATTTGAAATTTTTGTATAGAAAATGATAGGAAAATTTCATGATTTTCGATTCGTACGAAAACAAGAACACGCCTCAATATTTTTTTAATGCCAACTTTTGCGTTTTTTTTATATAACAATTAATAATAGATTAGCGCTTACGCAATATGTTAGTGTTTGGCCGAGCTCCTTCTCCGATGAAAAGAAGACAAAAAAATTTAACTTGAAAAACATTGTGAATATTTAAAATAAATATCAATATGTGAACACTTGTTTGAGCCATTGTATATAACATAGTTATGTATATTAAAATTTAAATTTAAAACGTAACTACTATCTTATCTTGAAAAATTTTATGTTCAATTCGATAAACATTCCTCGAAAAATTAATTTTTTTATTCATAAATTTAATGACCAAATTTTAAAAATCTTTAGACTCTTCATGTCGTTGATGATTTCACAATGTACATAGCTACATTAGCAAAATTGTATATCAAAGTTCCTAAGCCTCAACCCTTACGTCTATGCTACTACAGTCGAAGATATCACATATAAATTTTGGTCCCGATTTGAGGCAGTTAAGGCGTTCCGCACAGGTTCAGATTCCTCTATGGAGATCCCAAAAAATTAAAATTAACATTTTTTCATCTAATAAGCTTAGTATCCAGCTCTCAAGAAAACGACGGTCAAGAAAAAATTTGCCATTATTTTCATTAGCAAACTTCTTTAGAACTGCGTACTGCCTTAAGAAAATTTGCCACAAGAAATTTTCTTAGCCATTTCTTGTGCGTCAGCTATACACAAAATCGTCCCAATTTTAGAAGGTCGCACAAGGGGCGTGGTATTACCGATTGAGGGGTTGAGACTGAAAAAAATCGTTGATTTGATTTTAGGGACCACCCTACGCTACATATGTATTTAGTTTATAATGGAAGTAAAAAATCCGCGACTAGTATTTCGTGTCGGGCCAGAAAAGCCAGGGCTGTGGCTGTTTCCGGTATAGAACACGATTATTTTTCATATTATTCTGACCTTAAAATCGTTAAGCACTTCGATGTGTAATTAGATTTTTTCTCTCGATATTGTAATTGAAGGAATTTATTTTGAAATCCAGGACACATAACTTCGAGGGAAGTGAATATTACTCAGTTGCGGAACATTTTTGCAATCGATTTGTTGTTTCAAGATCGATTTTAACTACAAGATGTTTTTAAATAAAAAAAAAGAATATAAAACGAGAATGAATTTAGCTATGGGGTATGGTAGCAAAAAATTTCACGGTCTGAAAGACTGACGATGAGAGGGATACCTTCTTTTTTTATATAACCGATATGAGTTTTTTTTCAAACGATATTTCATTGTTTTTATATTGCGTTTCAACTATCCCCTAATTACACAATTTCGATTCTCTGTGTAAGTTTTAAAATGTAACAAATGTAACGCGCTTATCTCAACTTCAATACCAATATCCATCACGATGCAAAATACAAGCTGAATTGCTTCCTTTAAAACCTATTTCATCTTGTTCTTAACTTATAATTGTTGTTTTTACGGCCGAATTGTCCCGGGTGGGGAGAAAGGGCTGCTCTTACGGCCACAGGAACAAATAGCTTGCCAAACCATGTTGTTTTTTTTTTTTGAAATTTGGACTTCAATTTCAGCTTACAACTTTCAAGGGCATTTTGACGACTTGCAGCAGTATATAAATCTTGACCTGCAATATATTTTTAATTTTTAAAGCAGTAGGTTTCGTAGTCCATAACAATGCAGTTGTATTTTTTAATTTATAATTCATACAACTTCCGACTGCGGGATTTCGCTGTAACATTCTACTTTGCGCCTCGGTCTGGCGCTGTTTGAGCTGTAGAACATCTCAATGAAGCTTTCCGCTTTACCTTTTGTACGAAAAACTGCGATCTCCGTACGGATTTTGCAACATAACGCGACAAAACCTTAGGATCTCGCGAAAACGCACTGAGGACCTTCCGAGCACTCTTTTTTTAATAAACCTTATGGAAGGTGGTCACCTGGAACGACTTCCTGTAAAAACCTGCAAATCGTGAAGCATCTGGAACGCAACTCTTGACNCGTCCAACTAAGGTCATGGTCAGCTTATGGTATTTGAATTTCAAAATATTTAAATCTTTTTGGGTAAGTTATAAGCTTCCCAAAGTGTTGCAGTTTTGATGTGTTCACCCTTTATAACGAGTTGTCCCATCTTGTTATCTACGTTCTTTGATGCAACTTCGACATTAAAATTTCCGCTGCGGAATCGAGCAAACCACTTCTGGGTCCGGCGTTTACTCACCTGTTACACCTGTGTGTAATCAAATCTCGCAATTAATTTTAACTAACTTCCCGGAGAGCTAGAGACTTGAAGCATCAAACTTGGTTCAGCACCCGATGACAATGCAATATGAAAGATGAATTAATTCGCCAGGTGGCGCAGGTGTCTAGATATTTGAATATTTGGAATGTATATTACTTACTTGAAAAATAATAACTCCACAATAAGTGTTGGTCGATAGGTGACGCGGGAGGACAGATATTTGGAAAATCCGTATTTAAGGTCCATATTTTTCATATCCTGAACCTATTTTAATTAAATTATAAGAAATAACTCCAAAAAAATTTAGCCGTTGGGTAGTGCGGGCTTCGATGTTTATTTTTATACTAACCACCAATAAAAGCTTTTCTTAAAAACTTTTTTTTTTTAACTGTTTATAGTATCAAAGCATCATATTCTTCAGATGTTCGCTCATTTTCAAATCAATATTACTTTTTGTACAAATACTAAAAATGTAGCCTGAAATGTTACCTTTCGAAGGCACCTCAGATTTACTCAATTGGATTAGTATGGCCAGATGTTGCAGCATCAATAGCACATAGTAGTGACAAAAATCCGCAGAGACCTTTCATATGGCCCTATACATACATATGTACGTATGTATGTTACCAAGTTATTAGCATTATCTCGGAATTGAGAACGTTGAAAGCATTAAATTTCGCGCACCTACAAACATGTAGTAACTTGAATACTCATATATGTATGTATGCATATTTAATAAAACTGTACAAATTAAGATTCCTGCATATAAAAACTTAAACCATATTTAGCAATGTTTTCACATGTTCATAAAAATTACACTTAATATGTATGTATATTATCGTAAGGCACAGTGCGCTTTCATAAATAATACACTCCTCCATACCTATCGCATCCAAATACTACGTTAAATGTGTAAGCAAGAATCTATCTAAGCGTTGAAGGCGTTTACTACTTATTATTGTATTGTATTGTATGTTACAAAACGAACTATAGCCGCATATTGAACAGAAAATATAGTAAAAATAAAGAGAGAAAAAATTAAATAAAAAAATGTCTGCATAAGAATATGAAAACTTGTGCAGAATATGGAATTATTATTAAAATAAACTTATGACTATTATGTTGGCAATGATCTATAAAATACAATCGATAGTAACATTTCACCAAATAATAAGAAAACTAATAAAATAACTGAAAGAATTTAGTGCAAGGGTGTCTCTTTGTAATATTTTCTTATGGCATCGAATCTTGCTAGGAAATGGAATTGCTATTATAAAGATCGTTTCTTTATTGGCATAGTCTTCTAAAAGTCATCTAAGCTTTAGTAACTTGGTTATATTCGTAATGCTACATATGCAAATATGAACATCGCTTGTGAGCGTAAGTAGACTTGTGCAGAAGTAAGTATGTACTTGCATACATATAAAAATACATATATGAAGCGGATTTATGCCGTTGTTTTTAGAAAATAAGGCTTGTTTATGTATGTAGTAATTTTATTCGTATTTTAATTTAAATCTTCTTTGTATGCAAATGTAAATACATATGTACANAATTTTTTAGCAGCTTGAAACTTGAACTTCTTCAGACTAGAATTGAATGGGCTACAAAACTGCATACCAACATATTTTCTAAAGATTCTGGTTAAATAGTTTGAAATTTTGGTGAAAATTTGCAGAATTTTTATAATTTTTGTACAAACTTGAAAATGTAAATTTATATGGTGTTTGTTGTATTACCAGCTAGGCTTTTACAAAAAAATACGAAACATTAAATAAACTAAAGGCAAATAGCCAAAACAGGTTAAAATATCCCACTCCTATTATTTTGTGGACAACTGTACATATAAATCACTCATTTGAGTATTTATTTTAATTTTGAACGATGATTGCTTTTAAATTTCTTTATGCACATTTATTATTTTCTCTCATTTTTTATTTATTATAGATAATATATTATTTCATTTATCTTATTTACTGTGAGTTGATTTTTGTTTCTTTTATTTTCATTTGTATCCATTTTGTTCGCACATGCACAATGAAACTGCTATTTGCTCGTGCTTCAGGTCTCGAGCATTCCACCGCCTACAGTATTTCCCCCACAAATACCATCCGCATTCGTGTCACTTAACAGTACAAACAACAGCAGCAGCAGTAGTTCATTTGACATCAGCACCCCAACTCCAAGCGCAAACGTTAAGAGTACCACATCAGTCACATCCACATTGGCATCGACATCCGCATCAATTTCAAGCTCATCACCATCAACTTCAGTGTCTACATTAACGACAATTGCAAACATTTCCAATAATTCATCTACTACGTCCTCGTCTGTAAATGATCATTTAACGCGTTCCATCACACCGCTGCAACAGGCGTCCGCAGTAACGTCGTTATTCGGCAACAAATCGGCGACCGTGGGGGCAGGCAGCAAATCGGCGACCGTGGGGGCAGGCGTAAGTGCGCGCGGAAGCCGCGCATCTATTATTAGCGGACCAACAGATTTCTCTGATGACCCGTTCAAAGACTATCGTTATGAGGATCCATTTAGTATTAAAGACCCATTTGCAGATGATGAGGATATTGATACTGATCCAGAGAAGGTTTTCAAGGACGATTTGTCAGGTGATATTTTTTTAAGCAATTAATGACGATTTGCTTTCTTTTATACATATGTACTTACATTTGTAACTAAATAGTGCTTATCTTAGACTTGATGCCATTCAAAATACTTATCCGTTGAACANATCACACCGCTGCAACAGGCGTCCGCAGTAACGTCGTTATTCGGCAACAAATCGGCGACCGTGGGGGCAGGCAGCAAATCGGCGACCGTGGGGGCAGGCGTAAGTGCGCGCGGAAGCCGCGCATCTATTATTAGCGGACCAACAGATTTCTCTGATGACCCGTTCAAAGACTATCGTTATGAGGATCCATTTAGTATTAAAGACCCA
This sequence comes from Rhagoletis zephyria, assembly GCF_001687245.7. Classification (NCBI taxonomy): domain Eukaryota; kingdom Metazoa; phylum Arthropoda; class Insecta; order Diptera; family Tephritidae; genus Rhagoletis; species Rhagoletis zephyria. Next base: position 4,073 of record NW_016161432.1, on the reverse strand, counting down.
TTTGCAGATGATGAGGATATTGATACTGATCCAGAGAAGGTTTTCAAGGACGATTTGTCAGGTGATATTTTTTTAAGCAATTAATGACGACTTGCTTTCTTTTATACATATGTACTTACATTTGTAACTAAATAGTGCTTATCTTAGACTTGATGCCATTCAAAATACTTATCCGTTGAATTTTTTTTTTTATTTTAGACGATGATAAAACAAAAACGACCAGTACAGTGCTTGTAGCTGGCACTATCAATTCGCAAGTAATGGGTGCTAGTAATAAATCCACAACTCCGCTTAGTGCTGAATTTCTCGATCGATTCGACGCATTCAATTTGAATTCCAGTCCTGCACCATCGCAACAGTCGTCAACTTCTGGAGGTTTAACAGGATTAGGTGTTAGTGTTGGAGCTCAAAGTAGTATTAGTAGCTCTAGTAAGAATTCAAAAAGTGCAACACCACCACTTGAAACAGCCGGTTTTGCTAGAGCTGAATCCAGCAGTTTGTTTTATGACTTTGCTAATTTTGATGCCTTTGGTGCCCAGAAACCACAAACTACAGGAACGATGTCAGCATTGGGAGAGCTGGAGGCAGCGTTTAAAAGTAACACCACTCTGGAGTCAAAACCCAATGCAAACGATTCTTTCTTCGATGCATTTAATGATAACTTTGATAAAAATTCGAATCCCGTCGCAAAAACTAAAAGCAACACAAGCAAGGCAAATGCAAATATTTTCGATGCTTTCGGTGATAGTAAGACGAATTTTGACCCCTTTGATGCCTTTGGCTNTGGAGCTCAAAGTAGTATTAGTAGCTCTAGTAAGAATTCAAAAAGTGCAACACCACCACTTGAAACAGCCGGTTTTGCTAGAGCTGAATCCAGCAGTTTGTTTTATGACTTTGCTAATTTTGATGCCTTTGGTGCCCAGAAACCACAAACTACAGGAACGATGTCAGCATTGGGAGAGCTGGAGGCAGCGTTTAAAAGTGACACAACTCTGGAGTCAAAACCCAGTGCAAACGATTCTTTCTTCGATGCATTTAATGATAACTTTGATAAAAATTCTAATCCCGTCGCAAAAACTAAAAGCAACACAAGCAAGGCAAATGCAAATATTTTCGATGCTTTCGGTGATAGTAAGACGAATTTTTACCCCTTTGATGCCTTTGGCACTTCAAAAGGCGGTGACGCTTCCACTTTACCATCCAAAGGAAATTCAGCGGTTACAAAATCTTCAAAAGTGTTTGACGATTTTAATGATAACACATTTGAAGACGATTTCTTTAAGACAAAAGACAACAATGCGAATGCATCTAATTTTGACACAGACGTGACAACTAAAGACGATAGTTTTGCGAAATTTGATGCATTTGGCGATAGTCATAATTTTACTAACGATTTTGCTACTGCTCGCAATAACTCGATCAATTTAATAAACAACGAAGATTCCAAACCCTTATCTGCAACATCGAAAGACTTATCAGGAGCAACATCTTTACTGAAAGTGCAAAATGTCACAACCTTATCTAAAGTGACAAATCCGGATGTAGCTGCTGCAGTGAGTGGAGCTGTTGGCGAAAATGGGGGTAAAGTCGCAGAAAAATTCATTTCTGACTACTCCAAAGCCGATACATTTGAGATGGATTTGCAGGAGGCACTCAAACGCAGTATGTTAGATAAATAAGAAGAATTCTTACTGACATTGATAATGCGCTTAATATTAATATGTTTGTAAATCTTTATGTATTCCGTTATAAATATGATACATATGTATGTAGTACTAGTAACATGATAGTTCACCATAGGAATGGAAATTAGAAATAATTAGACATATGGGCGTGGCCCGTTCAACGATTCACATGGAGGTGAATTTTATCTTATTCTAATGAAGCTTATTGCTGAGATTTTGTACTCATAATTTTATTTACAACATAAATAATTATTTTTCTCATTATAACCTAAATAACATGTTTTGTTTTGCTTAGAAATGGAATGGCGTTTATTTGCCCTAAAAAAGCTATTTTTTTAATTTGCAGCATTATCGAAATTGAAGCCCGCATCGAGTTTAGTATTTTGTATGTATACATACATACATGTCTCCATATGTATGTACATACATTTGTATAGTTGCGAAAAATGTAAGAAAGAAACCACGAATTGTAGCTAAAAATAATTTTCACTCTACGGATTTAATATTGCAAATTTCGGGTTATTCATAAACCTTGAAACAAATTGTCGAAAAATCTCTAATTTACAGAATTGAAAGCAAACGTATTATTTACTTTACATACTATTATTATTTTTTAGTTATACGCCCATTTATCGTTTATAATATTTATAATAAAAAACGCAAAACGTGTACTCCCGTATACTATGTATATTTATTGAAATCGCACAAAGAAAAGGGTAGGGTGATTTTATTTTTGAAATTGCAATGTTGTAACAGCATACAAGTTCCTAAAAGAGCTATTAGAGAATCAGTTGGAGTGGCAGTCCAGATATAGAGAGCGGAAAAAACTTGTTCATGTAACTTTCTGCATCATTTATTTCATGACTTTGCAAGCACATTAACCTAAGCCCGGTGCGACCAGAACTCAGTCAGTTGTTAAAAAATTCCAAACGATTTCTTGGTTTTATGTAACTATTATTTGTGACTGGTAGGACACTGAAAATAACTCTATTTTTCTCTTGTGCACTCAAAGATGAATTTTAGCCAAAACACTTAATTTTCACGAACGACGTTTTTGTGTTATAAAATATGAAGTATACGCTTTCGTTTTCCATAAAAATTAGGTTTGTATAATCTTCCTTGAAAAATATTTAACGTTGTGACTGGTGGGACATCTCCTTGTGACTAATGTAAAGTAATTATGCATGAAATAAAAGTTTCCATAGACAAAAGTTACAACTACATTTTTTTAATATTTTCAACATATTAATGTAATGTAGTAATTTAAAAAGAGGTTACTACTGAAATAGAATAATTAGGGCATATATAAATTTATTTTGTTTTCCTCTTTTACATGGAATGACCCCTGTACAATTAATTCCATTGTATTCACTCACTAATTTTGTTTTTAACGGTCCTAACTTTTACAAACTCGACAACATGGCGATTTGTGGGTACCGGATCAACAACGATGGGATAGTCATCTGCAGAGAACATGTATTAAAAATATTTTTTGACCAATTTTAGCACTTTTTTGGTATACTTATCTTTAAAAAATATATATTTGGCAAAAAAATCGAAATCATTGAAAAAATTATGTACATGCAACTGAATAAATGAATTGAAACTGAAAGTATTTACAAAAAAGTTTTTATTAATTTTTCGCAAATACATATAGGTATGTGGCTATGAAATATTTTTCCGTAACTACAATTTCATCGAAGCATATTACGCTGCCCGACCTCTTATGGGAATTTTTATGCATACATTTTATAAATAAAAATCAATTTATAAAATATACCCCAAAGGTCAACATAAAATTAAAAAAGGAAAATTTAATTACATTAAAAAAATAGAAACGAAAAAAAATTTCTCCAACAGGGATTTGATCCCCAGCAAAAATGCAGCACGCGAAAATAATCTTGTGCTTCTAGCGCATCCACCACACAACACATTGAAATTTAAGCGCCTAAGCAGTGTTTTATGATCNGGCCTAACACATGTTGCTAGACATTATTTTGTGCCGCTAACAGTGAATTTAACAGAATCAACCACCAAAAAATCTGCAAAAAGTGGATTCCGTGGTTAAAACCTTCTAAATCTGTTAAGTTCCGACACTCAATAGTTTCCATTTGTTGTTTGCATCTTCTCAGTAAATACATGTTCTCTGCACCACCTTGTATAAATTCGCCTTGATACCACCTTGTATAAATTCGCCGTGGCACAAGCGAAATTTCTACCGTTTGTCAAATGTTCCAAATATTGGCAATATTTTCTATGTGGCTAAGCTTGTAAAAATTTCTATTACAAATATTTGGCAGCCTCAAAATAACAGCTGATCTCCGTTTTCTATTGAAAGCGGAATTTTCTTGTGTTGTGATTTTTATGAATATCTTTAAAAATAGGTTT
>NW_016161431.1:0-51539 GCF_001687245.7 Rhagoletis zephyria | reverse complement strand
AAAACCCAAGATGATGTGACAGCAACAAAGTCTGCCACAACGCTGAAGATGACAACAAATCTGTTAAAGATGCGTCAAAAGGAGACAAAAGCGGCGTTGTGAGAATGAGGAAATGAGGCTACGCATTATGCTGCTGATAAAATGCTTTGGCTTGCCTTACCTACCAGCAGCTGCCACACGCAATCGTGCGTCTTTGTGGCAGAAGAAGAAGAAGAAAGTTGCTGCTGCTGCTGCACCTGGCCACATCTAGCATCCGCTTAACAACAGCAGTAGGATGTGTTAATGGCTGGACAAGTGGAAAATTTTGCTTATAGAAAGTAGCACAAAACTTTCGACAATTAAAGAAATTTGTTTTGCTGCAGTGGGGAATGGGGAGAAAACCATGCGAGGGTAGGCGTGGGACGTTCTTCAAATTTCTATGTTTTGTTTGTGTAGTTTGTGTCAATTCCTTTTTTTTATTTATTTAGCAACCATTAATGCGGACTGGCAGTTAGCGTTGATGGTGTTGTAGGCAGGCCTTACCATTTTTATAGCCCAAAGTTGCGCAATTATTAGTTTAAGTTAAGTGTATTTAATTGAATGGTAAATGATTAACTTAATGATTATAAGAAAACTTTTTACCAACTGTCATTAAAATGTCAATCGCACGCAGCCTAAGCTGCTTTCGAGTTTAGAAAGAACTTTAACGCAATCGAAAACGGTTTTTGTGAAAAATGTAGTGAAAGGCAAAAGGAGATTTTCTATTTTTTATTGTGCGCTAAAGCTTGCTATTTCTGAAAAAAAATCTCTTACAAGCATAGTCGTATAGGCAAGAAAGCCTTTAACAGTAAATACTCGATCAAAGCAAGGAGAAATTTTCTCAAAAACCGGTGCAAAATGGAAACACCTAGCCATTTGCTCTAAAAGATTGCGATTGTGCCTTGTGCTCTGTACAGAAGAAACTCTCTTCAGGTCACAACTTTTAAGAGAGACACGCGATTAGGCACGGTGCGTGCCTTACAATGATTTCTGCAGCAGCTCTAAAAACGATGAAAACCCTGAGTTCATAAGGCACTTACTCGGCGAATGTCCCGCTCTTTGGAGAAGTACTATATTGAAGTTCATGGATGCAGTGCTATGCTGGTTTCGCCATGACGTACGAATGGCCAAATACGTCCCAGCTCTGAAAGCATTCAACGCTGATAGCGATGCTGAAAGAGAAAAGGCCTGATGAAGAAGGACTTGGCTTCATTTGGCTCATCCAATTGGCGTCAGAAGAGAAATCACAGGCATATATTGGTGGAATCGGCCAGAATCGCTTTGGTGGTTATGGCGCCAATCCAGAAGAAGCAAAAGGATGTTGAAGCTTTAGTCAAGTATAAATTCGTCAAATAAACATTGTGGTTCATGCAAGGGGAAGGGCGAATGGGTTTGGCACTGGAATCGAGTTGAAACTACACTCTTTGCTTAGCAAGACACTTAAGCGTACTTGATAAACATACGAGATGATCTTGACGACTGCATAGTGTTTTTTTTTTTTTTAAGAGGTCGTAGCATCAACTACAAGTGGGCCTTAGAAAGTGCTGTTTCGACGGGCTTAACCTTTTTATGACCATGTGATTTGATTTGAAAATTTTGATTCATCGAGTGCTAAGTAAACCAAATCTGAATTTAAAAAAATTAAAAAAATAATAATCCAGTGTAAAAAACATTTTCCACTCATACATTTTCCTTAAAATATTATTTCCAATTTAGAATATTCCTTTTATAAGATTTTATAAAAAATCTCAAATTAAAAGTGAAGCAATTTTATAATTTTTTCCTGCAGAAAATAGATTTTGCAATTTTAGATAAGTTTGGTTTTTAAATTTTGGTAAAAAATATTTTTGTTGCCAAAGCGCTTAAAGGAATTTTCAAAAAATCATTATCCCTCAAAAATAAATATTAATTAGGTAGATTAAATTGAATAATGCATTTACACGTTAATTTTATTTCAATTAATTTTTTTTTTTTCTTCTCAAACCAAATTTATCCTTTCCCAAAAAAAGGTTATCAAATATATCCAAAAAATATTTACAACAAACTAATTTTGATATGCGCATGCTGCAATGCCAGAATAGTTGTGGTGGGCATTTCATACAGAATGCTATAAATCGGGATCGTGGTGCAGTTCTACTCAGAATCTTATCGACCAATATACCTTTTGGGTATTATGCAGAAAGTATTCGGCTGCACTATACATAATGGTTTGCCATAATTTACGGAAAACCAAGTATAGTTTTCTCCAAGTCAATTTGGTTTCCGGAAAAAAGGACGATAACATGCTCTTAACAGCTGTTCTCAAGGCTCAATGTTTGTTACAACCCTATGGAAGTATTCCGATTTTTGCCGTTTTTTTTCGAATTCTGGCCCACTGTAGTGGGGCGCAAATACAGTGGACTTACTTTTAGGTATACAAGCATTTATCTCATTACACGAATCAGTGCGGCTGTATGATTTATATTTATAAAACAAATTTTTCAACAGTAATTAGCGAATGCAGCTTTTAAATATACATACGTACATACATACATAAATGCGCCCATAAAATGAATGACGTTTAATGTTCATTAATAAAAACAGGTGCGTGCTTGTGCCAAAAAAATATATGATTTACGAAAAGTACCAAGAATATACACTAAAAACGTGTCATAAAAGTGAGTTAATTTACAAAAATATCAAATTTAAAATAAAATAAAATTTTTACGATTTTGACTTGGCCAAAATAGAGAAGTGTTTATGGCGAAAAATGCAGAAAATGAAAATTATTTGCAGCGTTAAAACAGAATAAATAACAATTTATACGATGGAAAAAAATGTCGAAAACTAGCGCAAAGACCTTATAAGCCACGCGTCTAACTGTACACTGCAAAATCAAGATGGAGCTAATTATTCACATAGTGTTTGCTTGCCACTTCTCACCCCACTTCACGCACACTTGCAACGCTTAGTTTTATGTATATTTTTTTGCGACAAATCACGCTAGTACTAAGCTTATGTTTCATAGCAAAGCCAACAACTGCAGAGTAACGCCATAAATAGCATAAATAGACAAACAGACAACTGCATGGAGCAACAAAAAAAAAATACAACAACTTTGTATGCAGTGAATGCCCTAAATTTGAGAGACAAGAAGCCAAAACTTGTAAACTAATATACACGCACGTATGTATATGTACATTAGGGTGCATCACTCTCTATACAACAAACAAAATAAAATCGGCACTATTTTTCCATCGGAAATATAAGACTTCCGCCAAAATATTCCGGAAAATATAAGGATTTCTTTGAGCTTGACCGATTTGAAAATACCTTCGAAAATTGAGTTTTTTATAAATAAAATTAGTTTTTCTAAAAAAATCACTTCAGATGATAGTAGGGTTTACGCTTAAAAGTCTGCATAAAAATGTTTCAAAATTTTATCAGCAGTATTAAAGTAATGGGATTTTTGGATGCATATTCAAATCGCTATAACTCACGTAAAGCTCAATTATTTTCCGAAATATTTTCGCTGACGTCTTAAAATATACAGCCCAATTCTTAATACTCCCGGAGAGTAACATTTTCCCAGAAAATTTGGGAGGAGGAAATTCGAACTTCAAAAAAGCTGTTTGACACTTTTTTGACAGCTGAACTCCGCCATTTAATATAAAAAATGCTCAGGGAATTTTTAGTCATGATAGGAGGAAAGGGGAAAGAGAGAAAACTCCCAGGAAGTTTCTGTTCAGAATCGGCCTGATAATGAATTTTATAATTTTGGTGGAAAAACGGCATTTTTTTTGGTGATCTACCCTAGTGTACATACATACACTTACCTAAATATCGCATTGCAATAGTTCCAGTAGTTGTAGTGTTAGTGTTTGTGGATTTAGGGTATGTGCGTGTGCGTGCGCAATCAACGCACACGTATGCAGCTAATGCAGCAGGGAGAGTAGGAGAAGTGCCAAAAGAGGCAGCGCTTAGGTGCATAAGCCGTAGCTACAGCTACATATCTGGCGTTGGTTGGGTGGTAGAGTGTTAGCATAGCGTAAAAGGAGGTCGTCGTTTGACGCCTTGGCAGCAGCTGAAATGTACATACATACCTATACATATGTATAGATAGATTTTTTGCAAAACAAAAAGGTGAAAATAAAAACAAATAGGGAAAACTTGCTGCAGAAATATGTTGTCAATGTTGCTGCGTTGCTGATGTTAACAACAATTGCATATGCTATATGTAGGTACATATGTATGTAGGTACGCATAACACAAATACATGTAGCGGAATCTGTGCCAGCGATAAGGCAAGTGCACAAGCCTACAAGCTTGAATAAATACCCACAAAACAGTGGTTAATATAAAAATGCTAACGCTTTTTGTAGAATTTTTATCACCAAACGTTTAATTAACGTTTTTTCGGATCAACATTGCTTTTAACATAAGACTTATAGAATTATAGAGGATTTATAAAATACACACCACGAATTAAAAACAAAAAATTATGGGGCGGCCAATTTTGCTCTCCAAAAGCTGTATGTACATAGATCCCACATGAGACTGTAGTGAAACTTCTTCCAATAACCCGTATACCTTACCTATATTATATGTATGTATGAGTATCCTTCTGCATAATTAATCTTAATAGCATTTTTTAATTTTAACCTTTACATATATTAATATGAATCTGAATCCCAATCTCAATTCTAATCTTAATCAATCGACATCTTAATGCAAATCTTAGTCTTGAATATTAATTAATTTTTTTTTTTATAAAAAAAATAATCTTTTTTATTTTTATGAAAAATATTTTTCGTCAAAAGTTTAGGACTGATAACTTTTTTTTTTACTAACAATTTAGTAAAGAAAACTATTTAAAGCAAAAACTTAAAATGAACTATAAAAAAATTTTATCCAAAAAAAGTTACTCATTTTAATTGATAATATTTGGGACACATTATTAAATAAAAATTTTTTACAAAAAATACAGTACAGATTTGAAGGTGAGAAAATTTATATTTTTTAATTAATATAATACAATACAGAAATGTATACCACAAAAATGTTTAAAGTTATAATTTTATTGCCATCTAAAATTGAGACTAATATTTTTTTCCTCTAAAATTGTAGTAAAGAAAACAATTTAAAGCAAAAACTGCAAACGAAAACTTTTAAAAAATAATAAAATTAAAAAAAATAACCAAAACTTTTGAAAATTGTAACCCAAAAAACGATGGTACATATATTTTATCACAATTTTTATTAATTAAAATTTTGTAAAAATTGGAAACGAAAAATATTAAAAAAAGTTTTGCCGAAATTTAAAAAAAGTATAACCCATAAAACGTTATTTTATTTTTATTGATAATATTTGGGACATATTTTCCATCACATTTTTTTTTAATTAAAACTTAGAAAAACGAAAAATATTGCAAAAAAATTACCAAAATTTAAAAAAATATATTTAAGAAGGCACAAAATACGTCTCAAATATTACGAATAAAAATAAAAAATAATTGGGTTTAATTTATATTTCAATTTGGTTAAAATTTTTTTAATTTTGGTTCAAAATTTTTTAATATTGGCTAATTTTATTTGGATATTTGGAGCTCATTAAAACCAAACCTGTTAATTTTTGCGAGATTGTTCATATTTTCGAAAGGTGCAAGAATTAAGAAAATCGGGTTTCATTCGTTTTAGAACAACTATGTTTTTTATTTAAAACCTCAAAAGAAACTTTTGTTATTCATTTTGTTCATTACACAAAGGAAAAAGACCGCATCTAAACAAAAATACTTAGATATAAATTCATATTCTTTCAAATACTACGAATAAAAATAAAGAATATTTGGGTCCAATTTTAATTCTAATTGGGTTGGAATATTTTTTAATTTTGGTTCAAAATTTTTTAATATTGGCTAAATTTTTTTGGATATGTATTTTTTTAAGTTTTTTACTATTTTTTATTTTTTTAAGAGTTTTTTACTATTTTTTTTATTTTTTAAATAGTCTTTTTACTATTTTTTTATTATTAAATAGTTTTTTACTTTTTTTATTTTTTAAATAGTTTTTTACTATTTTTTATTTTTTAAATAGTTTTTTACTATTTTATTTTATTTACTTATTATACATATAATAGTTTTCCAAAATACATTTTTCTTTCCCTCAAATTTCTTTCCTAAAAAATCCTGTTTTACTCCCATAAAAAATGTTGCTGCCTACCAGGTAGTTCGACTTTAGTGATGCGCGCAGACCTCCTCCCTCGGTTCGACTCTTTTGTCGATCACTGTGTGCATATGCCTATGGCATCAATACTGGTTTATCGCATGCTCCACAGCTATGCATAAGTTTGCTTATACTACTTATGCAGTACATACATAAGTAAGTTTGTATGTAGGTAAGTAGCTTGGAGCGTAATCGGGGAATTACATAGTGGCCAAACTAAGCCAGTCCAAGCCACTGCCGAAGCTAAGCTATGCAGAATGCGCTGCGACGCCTTGGAAATATGTTTGTACATTTACCTACATACGTACATATTTTAGTTTAATAAAGAAAGGCCCTATCTAAAAATTTTGATTCTTTGCTGAGCTTTTATAAGACTTACTTATTTACTGATGTACTAGTTGCTATTTAATTATATTAGGTCCTTAGCAAGTAATCTACGGACTTTTGACAACGTTGAATTTCGTATTATCAAAATAACGACATATAGATGATTTTATCAGCAAACACAAACGTGTTTATGAACATACCCTGCAAAAAATTGGACTAATCCGGGATGACTCCGGGAGCAATCGCAAAGGAGCATGCGACTAATACCACTTTTGATCTCTTTATATGGAATGAACTGATCGCTTTTGTTCGAGCATGTCCTATGAAGAGACTAATTGTTCTCCTTTATACCCGAACGGGTGTAAAAAGCGACTATTCACTTAAAAAAAAGGCGAATACTCTCTCTGTGTGCCAACGCCGCACATGAAGTTTCATTGACTAAGTGCGTACATATCATTAAATCGTTAATAGTACCCGTTAGAGATGAGTTGGGGACTAATTGATCTCCAATTATACCCATAAGGGATGAGTCGAGACTAATTGACCTCCATTAGTACCCGTATGAGACTAGTTGGGACTAATTAATGCCCAATTGTACCCGATTGAGAGTAATCTCGGAATACTCTCTTTAGAGATTAGTCGCACAATTTTTTGCAGGGTAAATACATACAGTATGTAAGTATCGCAAAAACAAAAAAATAGAAATTATTTACTGCTACCTGTTTTGCAGCAGGCTCGTGCGTGGCGTAAGTATGTATGTATGTATTAGAGGTATACGCCGCCGAGCCACGCCGCCGCCGCCGCCGTTTTTTGTCATTCCTCACGCGCCGCCGCCGAGTTACGAAAATATCGGCGCGGCGGCGGCGGCGGCGGCGTTCGGCGCCTAAGGAATTTTGTGCAAAATTTTCATGATGTATGTACATTGAATACATCGTTTGAAGGAACTAAATATTACTTGTATAAAAACACAATTTTACGAAATGAAATGAAAATTACATTTTTAAATTATTTTTTTTTGCATAATTTGGGCCACTGGACAAGAGTATGATCTCCTTTATTTTTTCCAAAATAGCATAATGTTACATAGGTAACATATATTTTAACGACAGCGTTTATTACAGTTAAATTAGGGTCGAATACTGGTAATCTAACGATTTTTTTCCGCAGTAGACAATTCTTTTCTATACTACAAAAATACTACTTTTTTATACACCTACTACAACAACAAGAAACTTATAACACATCAAAAACTTTAGCTCCAATATCTCAGAAAGCAGTTTTAATAGAAGCGGCCTCTTTGCATCTAACTCCTCAATTATTGAAGATAAATCAAAGACAAGTTGATTTTTCTATGTATTTTTTTAATATTTTAAACAAACACTTTTTTGCTAATATTTACATTCGTAAGTTATTTTATTCTGGGGTCCCACATACGTATACAAGTACTAGGTGGCTGTGTGAAAATTACGTTAGCATTCCTTAGTGGTGGTCAAACCCCAGGAAGGTTTTGCTCCCTCGCATCGCTATGTTTTCTACACAGGGTTAAAGTTCCCTCTTTATGGTAAACATTAGTATTATTTTTCATTACATTCGGTTCTCCTTAGAAAAATTTGGCGCTTCATATTTTAGTGGAAGTTTTAACCATCTATAAGCCATTTTTTTCAACAGTGGGTCAAAAAGTCCCATTCTGGTTCGAGTTGATAAGACTATTGCAAAAATTTATTGAGAGCGACATAAATTACCCCAATAACTAAACTTTAAAAAATTTTTTTTTCTTTAAATTTAAATAGTACATACGGATCTGTAGAGAATATAGAGATCCGTGTGTTTATGTATGTATATACCTCAGACCTTCTTCTGTTCGCCCATCAATCAGCGCCAGACACTCAACATTTTAATTCAAGTAGGAAGTAACAATATTTAAATTTAAAACTAATTCAATAATGAAATAAATAGAATTATAATAATAGAATAATTGGCATGGCGAATGCCTAACGCTGACGAGTTGAAATGATAAGATTAGTAGCCTCATGGCTCTTTGAAATCTACCTTATGAGAAGTAGCGCCGGCGTTTCCAGACGCGCCGGCGTCGCCGCCGCCGCCGAATCTTTTTGACGTTGACCACGCCGCCGCCGCAAAGCCTGTCGGCGTAAACCTCTAGTATGTATATACAATAACCCAACAACGCCGCTGAGACTTGCAGAACGTGTCCACGCTTAATGTGATGAGATGCTGAGACTATACATGTGGCGAATATTGTTGAAAGCTTGAAAATCATAGAGGCATGCATAAAAACGGATGAAAATTAATTTAATCCACTCAGCAATAAACGTCATATTTTAGCCATAAAAATATATTTACAGATAAATAATCCGGTAGTATTTGCCTCCTTCAAATTACGGACGCGGGGCACTAGATTGCTGAGATTAAAATTTATATTTGTGAAAGGTATTTTCACACATACTTACATGTGTCGATTCTAGAGAATTGAATGCAAAATTCTCCAAAAAACAAAAGAATAAATATCTATGCATTTATATGTATTTAGCGCTCACCATTGTGTTAATTGTCGGAGCCAGGGTTCTTCTCTAATTTGTTGTTGATGCTGTCTCATAAATATGTATGCAGCTTTAAAGTTTTACGCCGCCTTCGAACTTGTCGCTTTTTTATGACAGAATTACACTCGAAGGTTCGCCATTGCTTCTCATATCAGTGAAACTAAGTGGAAATTTATAATAAAGGTCAAAAGCAATTCAGCAGTTTCTTCACAGATAGCAACGTCATTTATTTCTATGTAAATGTAGAGAAAGCCTATTCTTAAAACTGCAAAATAACAAAGTAATTTGTGATTTTTTATCGTTTGCACCTATATGGGTTTTCGTAGTATTTTACTACTTTTTTCTACGTATTTCTATACTCTTAATTAACCTACTTTTTGTTGCTTTAACACAATTCTTTTGTAATCTTCTTAGCGTCTGATTACCACCAATTCTTGGACTTACAATGCTAGCGAAAAGGTTTTTCGCCAAAAGGCAAAAAATAAAATAAAGTAAAATAATAAAGTTAATCGCGAATGAGGTGCCGGTGTACTAGCAATAGAAATGCATAGATGAAAAACCATTTTTTGATCAAAAATGCTGAATTTGTATTTAATCCCAATCTCAATCTTAGCCTGGCTCTATCTGAGTCTCAATCGACATCTTAATGCGAATCTTAGTCTTGAATCTTATTTTTTTTTTTTAATTTGCGAAAATTAAAAACAAAAAATTTTACCAAGATTATAAAAAAAAAAATTAACATAGAAACGGTTTTTTATTTTTGTTGATGATTTGGGACACATTTTGTATCAAAACTACAAAGATTAAATTACATTTTTGAAGATGAGAAAATGTATGGTTTTTAATTAAAAAAATATGATGAATATAACCACACAAATTTTTAATTGTGACTAATTTTTTTTAAAGAATTTAGTAAATAAAACTACTTGAAGCAAAAACTGGAAACGAAAAACATTAAAAAATAAGCAAATTAAAAATATAACCAAATTTGAAAAAAATTTACCCAGAAATCGTTTCTTATTTTTATTGATAATATTTGGGACAAATTTTTTATCAAATTTTTTTATAAAAAATAAATTACATTTTTGAAGTTGGGAACATTTATGGTTTTTAATTTAAAAAATATGATGAATATATACCACAAAAACTTTTAAACTTATAATTTTATTGCCATAAAAATTGTGAGTAATACATTTTTTAAGGAATTTAGTAAAGAAAACAATTTAAAGCAAAAACTGGAAACGAAAAACAATAAAAAAAAATTATACCAAAATTAAAAAAAAAAACCCAGAAAACGTTTTCAATTTTTATTGATAATATTTGGGACACATCTTTTATTGCAAATTAAAAAAATATATATTTTTTGGTATTGTTGTAGGCTGGTCGATCTACTCGATCAAAAGCTTACAAAGATATATATTTTTTATTAAAGAAGTTTGATGAGGAAATGTGGTGATTTTCGAAATAGCTATCACTTCTACCATTTTTTCAAATTGTTGTTGCTTTTCCATAATAAGTTTTTCATTAAAAACGGCCTCAAGCTCAATAAAAACTGTTGAATTAAAAATGTATATATATATATATAAATGTGAAAATTTATTTTTATTTTTTTGTAAAAAATTGTGGTTACAAACTGTGGGAGCTTTTTCTTTTTCCTGCTATGTCGTAAGCTTGAATTCCAGGAAAATACCTATAAATTCAGTGAAATTCAATGGATCTGTTCCGGTTATAAATCGAACTTTTAAAGCCTTATTCTGCTTTGTTTTCCTAGGCCAAACCATTGGCTAAACACCTTGGGCACTGCCTGACTTGCTGGATCTGGTAATAAGTATGTAGAAGATGGCACTGATAACAGCGCCATCTGGTCGGCAGTATTTTCTGTACTTTTTCAGCTTTTAGTTAACAGTTCCAGAGGCTTCCAGAGTGCACAAACAACGCAGTCTATTGTCGATAGGAGTGGCCGTTTAAGTAATCGGAAAGTGATCGTTCCTATTTCTTTTTTGAATGAAAAATACATAAGAAAGTTCAAGTGTTTAAGTTTAGTTTTGATCTCATACGTACTTATATTCATATGTTGTATTCTTTAACCGAAGGTCTAATGTACCCCTAAAGGTACAGGAAATTAAAATAATCCTATTTTCGAAATCGTAAATTCTAAATTATTAAGGGATCTTAATCTTCCCCCTGATGGTTTTGATGAACGAAAGATAAGTGTTTCTGAGCCTCCCCCTAATATCGTGTTGGCTTCTCAGACCCGTCAATACTTTTCGAAGATATGCTCTATCAAGTAAAATTTCGATAGAGCGATTCAGCAAAAATTTTACACAGAAATTGCCATCAGGATTTTGTTTACATGAAATCATTTTTTCCTGAATATCTATATTAAAAGTTGCTCCTAAGTCCACCCATTCATAAGAGCAGTTCTTAAGTTAGAGTAACGAAGGTTCGGGCGTGGCGCCTATAGTGTTTACATGAATAAATCGCTTTCCATAAGTAAAGATGGAGGAACACATTCAGTAAGCACTCTGCGGTGGTGCACACACGGCACAAGCGCCCTAGATGGCATTAAGGCAGGCATCTATTGCTCCTGAGATAGGACTACACCGTGCGACAGTAAATTTTAGACACATAAAATTAAGATATTCACGAAACCATGTGCAAAATATAGTAAAACTGTCTTTTTAGTTTTTGTCTAAAATTTAAAAAAATACGATTACTTCAAAAAAACCTTTAACAAATTCAGCGCAATGTAGAAAATTCTTTAGAATTAAAGCCTATTAAATATTTTGGTGCATAAGGACGATTAGGGATTGAAATTGTCCTTTAAAAACTGTATATTTGAACGTCCTTGAAATTTACAATAATTATTTTGAGTATATGTTAGTAACTAATATACACTTGACAACATCCTCAAACTTCGTCCTAACTTTATTAGCTTAAAAAAAAATAAAATTAATTAAAAGTACATTTTCAATACCTATTCGTCCTTGCGAAGCAACGAATTTTTGTTTTCTTAAATTCTCTTTCATTTGGTACCCTTATTGTTATTCTACATTGCGCTTAATTTTTTAAATAATTTTTGGAATTAATCATATCCTTGAAACTAAAAAGTTCTTTAACAAATTCTGACATTAGAACGATAAACTTAAAACGCAGTTTTACTATACTTGGCCCACCGTTTCGTAAGTATATTGATTGCTTCGTATGTTTAGATTTTTTTTTGTTTTTGTCGCACGGTTCTATCTGTTCCTTAGAGGAAATTCCCAAGCCTATTTTCAATGTATGTAGAGATTAATTGGCATAGAAGCTACTGTGACGAGGGAATGATAATCCTTTTATCCGTCGAAGTTCAATCATCGCTTGTTCCTGAGTACATTGAGCAATTTTTATATCGAGCCTTTACCGCCGAATTGGTGTAAGGGACAAATAACAAATTATACAGGGGGAGGTTTTTTTTAATTATCTCTGTTAATAAGCAAAGAATTTGAACTAAATTTTGTACACGGTCCTAGTTGTGGTCTAAGTACATAACGCAACTAATTTCAGTAGCTAAAATAAGTCGTAGTTGTGTTTTTTGTTACTTACATCAATTTCGCTGGCACACTCACCACCTGCTGCTGAAATTTTATGTTACTTACATCAAAATAATCATAAAGTTTTTTCACAAATAAACTTTTATTTCATTAAAAGAACGTTACAGTATTTTTTATAAAATTAACAATAGTTCATTAAACGTAATTTAAGCATATCAGGGACCGTAAATAACAGTTGCTAACCAAAACTGAACCAAAAAACCGAAATTCACAAATTAACTTTTTTATGTATATTCATGTAACTTGGTGTTATTTAAAACCTAAAATGTATCTTCCTCGTCAGTTTCAGGTAACTCATCTGTAATTGTTGCGCTTTGTTGCATATTTAAATACTCATTGTGAAACTGTTTTGGTATAGCGCCTTTTTCGCAAAGTTTTTTTAAATCGTTAAACTTTTTTAAAGAAATTTTCAAGGGCTTATCATACAGAGAAAGGGGTCCTTCGTTACTAATGGAAATATTGCGTTTGCGTTTGGATTGGCCCATTGAAGCTAGATTGTATTCTTTTATCTGTGAGTTATTGCAGTATCCATGCTTTAAAGTCATAAGAGAGGAATCCTTTTGGAACATAGCAGATCGAAGAGAGTTAAATTCTATTTTGGTTGAGGTAGGAAACATAGTACGCGCAAAGTTTTTCCAGTCTTTGAAATCGGAATATTCCATTATTGTACACTCGTAATTTTTTGGGTTAGTTCTCGCATTGGAAATAACGGTATACCATTCGCTGGGAGCCCAAATATTTCTTTGGCGCGTAAATGACTCTATTGTACTATGAATAGAGTCGACTGGCATCATGGTATGGCCGGGTAACAGAAAGGTTATTTTTAGGCTTTTTATATTTGTACAGGATTTAAAAAAATAAACGAACATAGCAAGCATGGCTCTGTTTCGATTTTGTCCTGCACAACTGTCACAGTAAAGGCTAATAAAGGTATACGTTCCTTTTTTATCAAGGAGTTTTAAGTACTTAAAAATTACTGTGCAGGTCTCATTACATCCCCGTTTTCCGTCCTTTTCGCCCCACAAAAAGCAATAACCATTTCTTGTAACACTTTCATAAATGCTTTCATTGTAGTAGGCGTATTTTCTCGAGTAAAACAAATTTACACTTTTTGAATGGGGCGTATTAAGAACCTTTTGTAAATCAAAGCTCGCACATAAGAATGAAGAATCTGTTCGACCTTGCTTTTGGTCATTTAAAAATATTTGTTTTGACGTTTCTTTATCCTTAAGATGCTTTTGAAATTCTTCAGTTTGCCTTAAAAGAATCTTAGTTTCACTGTCCGAGTTCTTAAATTTTTCACATAAAGCACATTTATCTTTTTTGGGCATATGGAAGCCAATGTGAAAGTCGGTATTAAAAATTTTTCTAAACACTCTTAAAGATAACTTAGATGATTCCTTATTAATCTGACTTAAATGACTTAAATAATACTTATACAGAGTTGATATGTTTTTGAACTCTGATGGTAAATAAAGTTTACTGCTTTTATTACGACAGTAATGTGAAGGTACAGCAGGCAACTGGGTAATAAAAGATTTCAAAAGTGCTACTTTATTTTCATCAGACTTATTGTATGGTTTTAGGTTTTTGTTAGCTTCTTTGGTTGTTTGTATACACTGTGCGTTTTTTCTAGTATAGATTATCATGTTTTGAGATACATTGAGAGTGTGAAGCAAAAATTTTTGGCATACTTTTGCTTTTATATTATTAAAACTTATTGTGTACTCAAAACTCCACTTCCTTTTATTACTTTCGGATTTTCTTCTTTTAATACACTTACGTGTCGTACATGAAAGTATCCAGTCCCGCTGCCTTATTTTATTCCCCATACCCCAGAAGTGCTCGTTTATTGCCACACGATCTGATTCCGTAAATTTGTCTGCACATGAGTTTCCACAATTTTTATTCAAACAGGGGTTCGGTTTGACGCCATTGGATTTCCGACTCTTGTTTTGCGGTTTTTTTCGGATAACTTTTGACTTTTTAAAGCCCCTATTACCAACACACGTTTCATCATCAATGGAAATATTGGACTCACTTTCACTATAGGGGACGAGAGCGTGTATCTTTGCAAACTAAAGAAAACAACGATAAACTCATTTATTACTAAGCCATAAATAGAAAGGTATAATTTTTCCTATTGCTTGCAGCCAAAATAATTACCTCTGGCTCAAAAGCTTCCATTATTCGCACAAAAAACTATTTATTATGTTATTTTATATGTAACTTATCTCCGTGAAGCGCATTTAGTTTATTAGAATTAAATATTTTTTGCTACAAGCAAAAAAGCACACTAGATATTTTTGATGCAAGTAACAATGTGCGGTCATGGAAAAATATAAACAAAGTGTATTGCGCATTTACACCAAAATTGTTTCTGCTATAACTTTATAACGGTAAAACATAGAACTATGAAATTTTCGGAGATGACAGATCAGGACAAACACTATCGATTTCGATAATAAAAAAAACATCGATTTTTTGTCCCTTACACCAATTCGGCGGTTAAGGCTCGATATATGTACACATTTTCAAACCGGTGGCAACCCTCGTCAAAATATTTTCAAGCTAAGACCTTAAACCTATATCGCCGTGACACACATATTGTGATACATACATATTTTTGTTACTTAATTCCTCTAATCCAAGTTAAAATGGACTTTTTAAGCAATTGGCAACCCTCCTTCGTGTCGTTTAGAAATATGTAAAGCCTTTTCAAAATCATTTCTATCCATTTGGTTATAATCCATTTAACAGATTAAATAATTTGATTTTAATTTTTTTAATAGATGGCAACCCTTTTCAAAAAAAAAATCGTTTTAATTTGACGCTTCATTTTTGAAAATCGAACGACCCAGATGTATCTAAATGCTGCAAGATCACAAGTATAAAAGTTTTGAATTCAGCGCCCTCGATTTCCCAAAGAAACAAATTTCCATTTGAATCCGTCCATAATTCGATTTTTACGCACATTTTAGATAGAGGGGAAGCACTGTGCGGCGGTGCCTAGGGGAGAGAAGGCACGAAATGGCTAATCTTCGCTTCACTAGCGAGCCACCACAACACCAAAGCAAATATACATACATATGTATTTGCGTGTGTTCACTCGCTGAGGTGTCAATCTGCCGGAAAATCGATTTAGCCTTAAATGAAATTTCGTTCTTTTCCTCCGATTAGGTACTTTCTGCAAACTACATAGTAGATATGTACATACATATCTGCAAAAGCTACGTACTCTTCACGATTTTATTTTTATCTACTACTCGCCCATGCAACTGCCATGTCAATCTATCAATACCCTAGCAGCGCTCTATTGTCTATCGAAAGCTGCCACTATTCTATGTACCATTGTCGCCCGTCAATGTGCTGTCAGGACTGTCTATACACATATTTCTAAGTTTCGTATCTTTGCAGTACCTTATTCTATTTTCTACTGCTTCGCAATGCACACAAATTGTTGTTGTTGTTGTTGTTGCATGTGTACCCTATACCTAGGCAATGCAATTGCAAAAATCGAGTGAAAGACGACCGTTACAACAATCGCGCGAACGGCCAACCAAGCAAAGGTAAGCAAGCAACCAACGCGCAGTGAATGCGCGTCCACGTCTTCAGTGTTTAGCACTGAATAGCGTACGCTCTTTAACCGCAAACACACACACACACACACCTTGTCTAATAACTTTTGCATTTCTTATTTGCTGCTAAAAATATAAAGTCGCGCACGGCAATAACAACAACAACAGCAGCAACAAAAGTCGCATGCATTTGAAATGTGCATACATTTTCCGTTCGTCGTCGTCGTCGTCGTCGAAGTCGAAGGCAATACACGCCAGTCAGGCAGGCAAGTAAAGTCAAGTCAAGTCAAGTCAGCCAGCAGGCAGCGAATATATGTACGTCGTACGAAGGCAGTGACACCAAATCTGCCGCCCGCTCGCCTAACTGGCTGCTTGCAGCGCTTGCCTTCCAATGCGTAACTCATACGCCTGGGTGCACTCTCCGTTTGAGGCGATTGCGATTACGGTGCTCGCGCGCCTGTATCTATTTGTGTGTGTATATGTCTGTCAGCGACTGTGTGAATGCAATTATTGCGCTTCTTAATTCCGGTGATATGTTTGCATGCACTTTTCGCTGCTTGCATGCGACAGCAAATAACAGAAGAATACGACAAAAAAAAAAGATAATCGCGCAAGAAGTAACGCGATTGCAATTCAATCTCGCAAGACATGCCATACTCTCTCGCGTAGCAACAACCACAACAACAGCTGCTAAGTACAGCATATAGCACAATAACAACAACAACAACCACAACAATTTGAACAGCATAATCACCACCACGAGTACCACCAGCAAGCAAACCACACGGACCATAGCCGCCGCCGGAGTCATTGCGCCAACTCGTCATTGACTCTCTGCTGTTGCTGTTTTGTCTATCGCTTTCTTTTGCTGCCGTCGCTGATTATTTTCTTTTGTTGGTTTCTTTTTTTTATATTTTTGCTTTCTTTACTTCTTTGTCTTTTTTCTGCGCTGCGATTTTCCAGTTTTGGTTCTGGTTGCTGCCGCTTTTTTTCTTTTGTTTGCTGTTGCGCTGTTATTGAGTTTGCTGTTCTGTCTCTTTGTATTTGCTTTTGTAGTTGTTTTTGTTGCTGCTGTTATCGTTCTTTATGTGTTTCTTTTTTTTTGTTGGTTTGCTGTTGTTGTACAAAGTAGCGAAGCGTTCATTGCTCGCCCGGCATTTTGCGCGTTGTTGTGGTTATTCTTGGCTTTTTTATTGTTGCTTTTCTATATATGTACATACATATACAGTATTTGTTATCATTCATTCTACGCAAATAATTTTTGTGGCGCGACTTTAGCCGATTGTTGCTTTTTATGCTTTTGTACAGACGATCAAATATAAATAATATGCTGGTAAATATTTGTTGGGTTTGTATGCAATTTTTTTTTTATATAATATTCAAATTATTACATTTATTTAGATTTTAAAAAGTATGTCTCAAAATGTATGAGGAGCAAACATTTTGTACGCTGATGCTTTTGCTGCGCCGCCAAACCTTATATTTCTGCTATCCCGAAATTAGAATTTTTTTTTAATTTGCATATGTATGTATGTATACGTCCATATTCTTGTATGAGATGCAAAGACAATTACTACATATCGGTTGACAAAAAAAAGACAGATTTTCCAAATAAATTTCCTACCGATATCCAAGAGCCCACGGGGGCAGGGTTTGTGGAGATGTCTTCTGTCTTCACCAAACTATGTTCAGGCTTCCGGACTTCTGCAGTGTTTTCCAGACGGACATAGCAAGCGGTAGACTCAGTGATAAAGAGTGTGAGAGAGTCAGGCTGCTATCAGGGCCCTGAACGCTATGATGGTGCACTACAAAATCTGTAAGGGAATGTCTGACTTCTCTATCAATCGCGTCGGAGTACTTGTTAATAAGGCTACTTTGGGTGTCGGGTCACAGTGACATCGCGAGAAACTGCGTGGCTGCTGGCCTGGCAAGGAAAGTCACTCTGGAAACGTTATCGTGAGATATGGAGCAACTAGGGTCGCCTCTGCCCTCCTACGATACACTGGGCTAACTAGGTACAACAAACGACAATCTCTTAATGGTCCAAGTGTATCCCTTGCTGGAGGAACCACTCTAACCCTACCTAACTTGAGCAAGTCCCATGGCGATCCGAGTACTTATTAGTCCATATCTATACACTGTGGGAAATCATCATCTGTCGCTCCCTTCTTCCAAGTATGTAGGTAGAGAAGCAGCTGCTGGGAGCCATTTCAGGCGAGAAGTAATCTGTCTGTTCAGGGACGAAGTGAAAGCCCATCAGACCGCCAGACTACAGTTTTCGAACCAGTTAGCCACCTGATTTTTCTAAATCTAATAGCAGTTCGTGCTGTGACAATTCTGTCTGCAATATCTACAGGCGGTAAGTTCAACTTGGCTTTAAGCTCCAGTGTAGGTGTGCTTGTTAATGCCCCATTAATGCCGATTGGAGCGATTCGCTGTATACGCTCCAGTTGCTTTACAAGTGTAGTCCTCTCTAGTGAGTTCCACCAGACAACGGCTCCTTAAGAAAAAGATAGGCTTAGCTATGATTTCATAAAGCCAATGAATCGTTTTCGGCGAGAGACACCACCACTTACCAAGAGCTGCCCTAAAACAGTACAAAGCAACCGACGCCTTTCCTGCCCTTTCCTCAATACTTGAACCTGTCTGAAAGCTGCGGACAGATACTCCTGATCGAAAGAACTCCCACAACGGGTATCTTGTACTTCGTGGTAAACAGGACCAACTCCGTCGTGCTAGGATTTGCTGCGAGGCCGCAGTTGGCCTCAAGTTACCTGAGTCAGGTAACCTTGAGTCGGATCAAAAAGGGTATCTAGAAATTGTCCCTAACCAACCGTGTCTCATCATCTGCATCAGTCTGTAGGCTCGCTCTGTCAGAGCATGCCATCCGGCTCGGTGACTCTTTTGGATCAACTTTAGCTCAAGTCTTGCGACCCACATCCACTAAAGTTTCTGCGAATTATGCGCCGAACCCTTTATGAACTACCTGATACCGGAGTAGTTCTAGTGGGTTATAAAAGGGTAAAGCAGATCTTTCACAGCAATACTTTGTGATACGTTAATATTTCATTTTCTAATATTTTCAGACAATTGGTTGTACAGGCTTTGGCAAACTAAGTCATGGAGCGATACTCAGTTGAACAATACGTTATAGCCGAGAAAAAATAGTGAATAAAAAACATCATCGTGAGCTATGAGGCACATTTTAACCTAAACGGTTACGTCAAAAAGCTAAATTGCACCCACTGCAAGAAAAACGTATGCACCCACAGAGAGTTGCTGTTTGGTGTGGTTATTGGGAAGGCGCAGTAATCGGGCCGTATTTCTTCGAAAATTATGCCGGATGTTTCGGTTAATGGACGTTATCGTGACATGATAACAAATTTTGTATGGCCTGAATTAGATGACATGGACTTGGGCAATATGTGGTTCCAACAGGTCGGTGCCACACAGCGCATGAAACAATGGCCCTGGCGAAATGTAGCTAGAGATGCTATTCTATAGAATTGTGTATTCTTTAACATTCCATGGCCTACCAAAAGCTTATTGTGTGTTCACAACATAGCGAATCCAGCTCGGGAGTAATGTTCACATTTCCCTAGTTTTCGGAACCGGAAATTTGCGAATCCTCTAAGTTACCGGCTCACTTGCAGTCTGTAAGGAGGTATGCACCTCCATTGGGTCTCAAGACTCAAAACTGATAAAGGCAACGCTAGAGCTGACGAGCTAAGCAAAGACCACGCTCTTCTAAACGCCCCACAATTACAAAATCTCGTTAACTGCCTAACATAGTCAGTAGATCTGTATATAGAGCTAGAAGCTTTTATTTCTACATGTACAATTGCGGCCAGACGTTGGAAAGAATAATTTGCCAAGCGTACGGAATCATTCGACTTAAATCCTGGCAATAGCATACAAGGTTTTGCGCTTTTCCTACAGTGTGCTTGCAACTAAGACAATGGTCCCTTGTATCCACCCCTGCTCTCTTCGCAGATGAGTTAAGTAGAAAAAGGGGCCCCGTAAGGAACGACATTAATTTCTCTTTATACCAAACCCTAACAGTGGATATTTCTTTTATAAGCAGGCTAGGTAACTCCAGAGGAGATTTCTCCGGACTAAAGATTGTTTCAGCGTTCATTGACTACTAGAGATGTTTGATATCCAACTGCTTAGAGGTAGCCGTCTGTAAATCACCGTGTTCATTCCCGTAAGGATGTGGGTAATCGTTCCATTCTTTGGTAATTCGTTAGCTTTGTAATTGCCCTCAATTTAAAGGTGTACAGGTATGGGTTGAATACTATAATGCTAGGTTATCTCATTGAAAGATCACAACATTCGGTAAGGGACTGTGCATTTTCTATGTGTTTAAAGATTTCAGGGCTATTTGACTACCCGAGTAGGTCAAGACTGGTTTTATCTCTGTATGCAGGTCGGTACTGTTTCGGTGTCGAGATCGCCGAGATAGCCGAATTCTTCATAACGTTTAAGCCCTCAATCCACATATCGAAGGTCCTCGCGCAATAACGACGGCACTCAAAATTCGATATATTTAAATGATATAGCGGGCTAGGTTGATAAAACAAAATACTTTTTGTAAAATATCGGCATATGTTTACTTGGTTCCAATCCTACAGGGGGCGCAATTGTGTTATTTTTGTCAAAAACTCGAAGTTGGCAACTTTTGCCACAGTGATACATGTATAATCCATGCCTAATCCCTACTAAATCTTTATAAAGTAGCCACAAATTTTCCCTAAAGAATGACTGCATAGTATGAAATGCAAAAGCTTTAATTGGATTCACTGAAAACTTACGTAATTTCAGTTGTGTCGTTATGCCAGAGCAGTTTTAATTTTCCGTGCCCCTTATCGCTCTCCAGCCTCGCCTCTTCACCCAATCTCCCCACATGTGTGCACTTATCTCACTTGATTTATTTAATTTGCCATTTGGATATATGATTCATGCAGTAATTTATTTGAACTTCTTTCCATTTAGTTCGATTTTATTTGCTCTTAAATGCCATAAAATGAGTTAAACAAATATAAATTCAAACAAGTAGGAATACAAAAATAATTTGCGAACTTTTTATTGTTATTTTTTCATTTGTTATTACATTTCTCCGCCTGCGCGCTCTTTATCATTTCGCCAGCTTGTGGTTTTTTTTTCTTCTTATAATTTTACCTTATTATTTGCACTTGCTTTTATACACGTAGTTCTCATTTTAACGATCGTTTTCCGTCTTTTACCGTTTCAGTATTTTTTTAATGTTTTTTTTTTAGTTTTTTTCTTCCATAATTTTGTTTTTCCTCTTCCATTTTATTGTCATGCAATTCATTCTGTGCAATGACGAGACCTCATCATCTTATGCAGCGTGTTGTTCATCATTGCTGCTACAGACACACACCCCCTTAGCCCCACCGATTGTGCTCACCTTTCATTATTTGCTGTAGAGTTCATTATGCACACACACACACAATATTTATTCCACCAGCGCCAGCAGCACCAATCCATGTGCTCTCTCCGCGAGTTCTCGGTGCTCATTTCGAGTTCTGTTTTATAAGTTAATTCTTTTTGCTTTGCTCCGTCCGTGAGCTTTAAATGCTCCACAGGCCTCCTCTATCGTTCCGTGTTGTTTTTTTCTTTTGCTTTTTTTTACATTCAAATCTACTCACTCTTTCTCCGCTACGTGCCGCCATGGTACGTACATACATACAATAAAAGTGCCCATGTGGGCTTTTACTGTTTGGCCCATCTATTCTATAGTTAAACCTGCGGATTTTTCACGTCGCAGCGCAGCAATTCCCGACCTAGCCAGCGCGATTATTTGTTGAGTCAAAAGCGTAAATTTGTAGCGCAACATGCATACATATATCATACGAGTGTATGTATGTATGTATGTATGCCTGCTTGCTTGACGTCCATAAAACAGGCTATGAATGCTACTCGCACGAATGATTGTTTTTATGTACCTCTTTAAGGTATGCCCATACACATTTCCTACACTAGTTCTTTAGCTCTTGAAGCCACAGTGTGAAAAGGTAATTGTTGACTTGGAGTTAAAGTGTAAAACCATGAGAAAAGTTGTTACATAACATTTTTACTACCCAATGCCGTACCGAGTATGCATTTTTATAATAAAAAGCAAACATTTTAGCTATTGATTTCATTGTTTTCACTCAGAAATATTGCTTGTTTTGGGTTTTTATTTTTCTTGTTTTTTTTTTATAGAAAATATGTGGTATTTTTTGCTTTTATTTTTAAGGCATTCAAAGAAAGTAGGCTCAAGACTAAAATGTATATATTTTTAGATCTGAGCATGTTTCAAAAATTCGAAGAAACAAAACACCAAGAAACCAAAAAGCTCCTTAAAACACTGAGAAAACCGTCTAAAGTCTCTAAAGCTCAAAAAATAACAAAAAATCCCGAAACATCCCTGGAACTTAAACCTGTAGAATCCTGAAAAATGCCGAAAAGAAAGCACCTAAAGTCAGGTAAAACTAGGTTCGGAAAATTAAACATTTACAATTCAAAAGCCTCCTTAAAAGGCTTTCTTTTGAAGTCTCGAAAAACTGAAAAATCGCGACACATCGCTAGAAGTAAAACATGTAGAATCCTGAAAAAGTCCGAAAAGATAACCACGTAGAAACCGATAAAAATCGAGAAGTCCGGAAAGTAAAAAAAGCTCGAAAAAATATCAAATAGCCCCGAAAAGTCCAGACAAAAAATCAGAATGTAGAAAAAAGTCTCTCAAAACCAACAAAGGTCACGAAAAATAAACCTCGAAATAATGCCAAAATGTCCCGTAAATCTAAATGTAAACACACAGGAGCCCGAAAAAATCGAGCAAAACACCCGAAATTTAAAACAAGAACCCCGAAAGATCTCGAAAAATGAAATCACGAAAAAACTTAAAAATTCTGTTAAGTTGCAAAAAATGCCAAGGGGTCCTTAAGAAAAGGCAAAAAAAGAAGTTTCGAAAAATCTGAAAAGGTCGCTAAAAATTTAAATCGAAAGAATGTCGAAAATACCAGAAAAAATCCAAAAGAACAGTACGGGCAAGTCTTAAATGTCCCGAAAAGTACAACAAGAAAAAATCCTAGAAATCTGCGAAATCCCAAAAAAAAATCTTTAAAAGCCTCCCTAAAAGTAAAACACACAGAAGACCGTGAAAATCAAGGAAAAAAATCCTAAATTTTACACAAGAGCCCCAAAAATCTCTCAACACCTGAGAAATTCGCTTAAAAAAAAATTCCAAAGATCCCGAAAGATCGCAAATATTAAAACCAGAATACCGGCATGACTCAAAAAATTCGTAAAGGTGGCGAAATATACCGAAAAACACGAACCCAACAAACATTAAGGTTTGAGAACGATTGGAAAATGATTGGAAATCTAATATATTTCTCTAATTTAGAAAGACGATTAGAGAAACTATCGAGAATTATAAGCATTCTCTACAAAAAGGGGAATTAGTTCTCGATATCGAGAAAATGGTTAGATATCTAATCGTGTTCTAACGTTAAATTATAATTGGTTTCAACTGTCTAGGTTTTTCTAATCATTCTCTAATCGAATTCTAACATAGTTCTCTAACCTGATTTTCGATTCGAGAACTACATTAGAACTGTAATGCAAAATCAAAACGTTTCTCTAACGCTAGAGACTATGTTTTCTGGCAGAGTCTTGAAAGGACCCAAAAAAATGCCTAAAGTAAAGAAGAAGAATCCAGAAAGTAGCTACAAATTTTACGAAAAAAAATCCCGTAATATTCCGAAAATTAAAACACGAAAAATTCCCAAAAAATCTAGAGAGGTCGCAAAAAAATCCTAAACGGTCTACTAAAAATTTTGAAACGCCTCCAAACTCAGGAAGAACTGAATTTTATTATTAATATTAAATCCTTGCTATATACAAAAGCGAGAAATATCAAAAAAAAAACTTTTTTCGTTATTTTTAATTTAATTTTATACTTTTATTAAAGCAAAAATAACAGGAGGCAGACTATTTTCATTTTTTGATCAATCAGGTGGTGTTTAAGGGAGAGAGAGAGTCATGTTCTATAAGTAAAAAACAATCTAGGTGTATCTTCGATATAACGGTACGACAATTATATTATTATATTGAGCCTTAGAAAAAAACTAAAAAAATACTATGTGTCTTAAAATTTCACACTTTACACGATTTTTTCAAATAAATTTAAGTAAAAAGTTAGACATTTTAAGAAAAAGCAATTACTAAGTTTTTATTTATAAGGCCCATTAACTGTATATATTTTTGATTTCTAAATTTAAAAGAACATTAAACATATTTGAAATGCTGGTTTTACACTTCAATTAACTGTATTTTTTCTATTCTTTTCAGGTAATAGAAATACATATGTCACTTACATGACTACTGGACTATTTATTCCTGGTGAGCTTACTACAAGTAATATAACTATTTACTCTCTAGCTTCTAAGGGCGTTCTTGAAATGTTTTTTGAGATCGGGCGTTTTCGAACAGGCTGCCGAGATAGGTCGATCTTCCACTCAGCGGTCTATATGTAGTACTGTCGATCTTCCACTCAGCAGTTAATATGAGGTATACCTTAAAATTTTTTTTGAGTCTTTTACTCCCAGGTGGTCTAGGCTGACGCTTTTTTCCATGTCCCTAAAGCGATTTATTGAATTAGATTTCTGACGACTACGCATGCTTGTGTAATAATACGGTGCCTGAGATTTCTCCAATTAGTGGTTGCAGAATATAAATATTACATACAAGTAAACAAATTTTACGACTCCCCAAATCCCGTCACACATTCTCGCAAAACATATACATAGCATGCGACGCTGTCCCTTGACGCGCTAGACGAGCTCCACTGTGCAAGTGCAAAGCGTCAGAACGTCATAGCTATGTAGCTCCATGCCTGCGCGCATTCATTACTAAAAGCATAGCAGCAACGGTAACAAAAGCTGAAATTAGTCGAGAACGCAGAACGTATACTTAAACGCAGTCTGCATACGCAGAATTTTGTCGATTACTGGAGCCCTCAGTGTTGCTTACTACACTGTTGCCACTCTTCAATACCTTTTCATAAACTTACCCTTTCAACCACAATTTTTCGTGCAATAATAGATTGTAGCTAAATATAAACTACTTAGTTTTCAACAAAAACCTTATTCAATAGTAAATTTCACATATTTTAAACATATTTTGAATAAGAACTTATAACTTTTTTACCATCTGCAAAACTGACGAAGTGGCAACCATCTAAAGAAGGAGAAATCAGCTGACACGGAAAAATCTAAATTCCGCAGGTTTCTGCGCTACGGGCTACAACTACAGAAAAATTCTGCGGTGTTGAGTTTTCATTTACATGGCGCTTTGGTAAGACAGATCGTGTCAGCTGACTCGGGTTTACGTACCGGTAGGTTTACGTTCTTGACTAATTTCAGCTAAAAAATAAAGCAAAGAATGCGAACGCTATCAAGTAAATACATAGAATGCGCCGCCAAGTAACTACCGACGCCGTCGAGCGTTCCGGCTCCCCAGCGAACGCGGTGAAAGGGGCGCGCTAAGTGTTTTGGGGGCGCAGCAAGCAGTGAGTGAGTTACTGTGAGTCAGAAGCGCCGCGTTGAGCGAGTGAGTGAATGAGTGCTCAAACGTGCGCGCGCGCTTTTGTACACCGCGACGCATCGCTTAGTTTCGTTCTGGGCGCGCCGCACAAACGCGTGCCGCACGCGAACAGCGCTAGTCAACCAGACAGCCGCACTCTGTACAGATTCTAATACTGATTTAAAGTAATTTTATTTTATGGCATAGCACTGCTAGGAGGCACTGAGTTACTTTGGGGCGTTCAATGTGAACGCGCTCGACTAGGCTACTCATTTGCTGCTCTCTTCCATTTTTATGCCTCACCTATGCTTCTTGCCCCAAGCTTTTTTATTTTTGCTTTTGCCTGCATTCTTTCGATTCGCAAAATGTTGACGTTGCTCTCCGCCATTCGCCGCTTCGTCGCGTTGTTGTGGTTGTCGACTCGTTTGCGGTTGTGCCTATAAATACTTTAGCACTTTGTGTTGCCACCAGGAAACAACAAGAACAACATTTGCTCGTTGTAAGCACAAAAGCGGCTGTTGTGGCACTGTTGTCCGATGGAAGGGTGGGGTGAGTTAAGGAGCTGCAACGTCATCACCATCACCAATGCCATTTCGCCAATGCATTGCTGTTGCCAGCGACAACAACAGCAACCACAACGCTACAGTGCAACTTCCAACACCTTTTCGCTTACTGCGCTTTCTCCTAACTGTCGGTTGTAGCCTTTGTGGCCACCTAACCACCCATTTGCTGCCGTCTGCCGCTAGCAATTGCATCATCGTTGCATGCAACCCTGCAGTTTTGTAGCTCCACGGCATGCAATGCCTTGCTTGTGTGCCTAGCTTTTCATTGCACTTCTCTGACTATATTCTCTTGAAATTTTATTCTTGTTGTTGTTCTGTGATGTCGTCGACACCACAACATGCAACTCAACGGCATTTTGTGGCACCGACCGCACCTCATTCGTCTCCCCCGCCAGCTCCATATCAGCTTGCAGTGCATCAATATCTGCACATAGTACTCCCTTATCACCCTGCCGCCTAGAGGTGCTCAGCCTCGCCCAGCGCGTCAAGTCATAATCAAGCAAATATGTAGCTCCAACAGCAGCCAAAGCAACAGCAGCGGGCGAGCGGTGGCTTTAGCAGTCTGTTGGTCGTGCAGTAGCTCTTGCCTTCATTATCGTCATCATCGCGCTACAATCATTGCCATTGTTATTGCCAAGTCGAGATTGCAATTGCAGGTTGGCCGCTCGCAACAGACGTAATGCATGCAAAAACAATAACAACGTACGGCCACAGATTGCAATTCGCGCATTTGTATGCAACACACACAGACGCACACATACACCGACATACATACTTGTGCATCCGCTGTTGCATTTGGTTGCGTTCGCATCTCCATAGATAGCTTTTAAGTACAGCATACGTGCGAATGATATGCCGCTCGCTACTTATGTATATATAAACATATGTACATACATATAAAATCTGTATCTGCTTTGATTTCTGAGTTCCTGTTTGTTTATTTTCCCTCCTATACGTGCTTATATATGTACGTTTGTGCATGTGTTTATTTGTATTTGTATGCAATTTTTGCTACAGTACAGTTCATTATTTGTTTATATAAGCTTCGTGGCTCTGGCTCTCTGTCTACTTGTTTACACTCTGCACATCTATCCGCGTATGTACAATCATATATATGTACATACATATGGCTAGTACAATATTTGCTCATACGTCTGTTGTTTCTGTCGCACTATTGCAAATGAATATTTACGCGAGTTTTTAATAGGAAATCTGCCGCAGCTAAAATGGGGCTTGTCTGGCAGCTTTTCTAATGCAAGCCCACAAAAAAAAAATGCAGTTTTAAATGTGGTTTGTTGTTCGTTGGTAGCCTTTAAAGAATAGAGTTCACATGGCATTAAAAGTCTGGAGTTTTTATCTTAGCAGTATCTATGTGTATGTAGATATGTATGTACAGTGGTGGCCTTATAATTAGAAACGACGTGCTGGAAAAACCAAAATCACTGTACAAGTTTGTTTAAGACGGACACTGTAAGTGATGAGCACCGTTATACATAGAGTAGGCCATGAACATTGTTGTCAAACAAACACGTGCTGATTCGATGATTGGGTATTCAAAAAAAATTAAAATTATTTCGCGGTGTGTGCTTCTTCGCTGGCCACGCAATTAGAAACGCGCAGTTTTTTCTTTATTTTCTAGACTTGTCTTGGAGTTAGCGATAAAGTGAGTATACTTCGAAAGGAGCCATAGCTAGCTTGCAATAATTTTGATACATTTTAGTTGTTAGAATGGGCAAAAAAAAGTCATGCACTCCAAAAATGAGGGAGTTAATTGTGAAGTGTTATCAAAAAGAGAAACTGTCGATGTCGGCTATCGCACAAAGGTTTGCTTGCTCCAAAAATATGGTATTTGGAGCAATTCATTTATACAATAAAATCAAGACGTTTGAAACCCCTAGCAGGAAGCCCCGGCCTCGAAAAACTACTCCAACTGAAGATAGGCTTATTTGTAGGACCAGCAAGAACAACCCATTCATGTCTTCGCGTGAAATAAAGGCTGAAGTTGGGCATCAAATTAATGCGGAAATCTCCGCTCGGACGATAAGAAGGCGCTTACAAGAGTCGGGACTTCGTGGGTGCATTGCACAAAAAAAACCGCATGTATCAAAAAAAAATATTAAGAGGCGGTTGCGGTTCGCAAAGGAAATGCTTAATAAACATCCACGATACTGGAATAGAGTTCTCTGGAGTGACGATTCGAAGTTTAATTTATTCCAATCCGATGGAAAAACGTATGTGAGGCGTCCTCCAAGCATGGCTTTAAACCCCAGGTACACTGTGAAAACGGTAAAACACGGTGGCGGATCTATTATGGTTTGGGGAGCCTTTTCCTGGCGTGGTGTGGGCCCAATTGTGCGAATTCAAGGAATAATGGACCAACATCAATATACAAATATTCTGGAGAATGTAATGGAACCATATTCCTTTGAGAATATGCCAGTCCATTACATTTTCCAGCATGACAATGACCCAAAACACACTTCCAGGTTAGTGAAGAGCTGGCTTTCGGATCAAAATATTGATGTTTTGGACTGGCCCCCGCAAAGTCCGGATCTCAATCCGATTGAAAACTTATGGGCAATTATGAAACGAGATCTCAAGGACAAGAAACCGCGAAATAATGATGAATTGTGTCAATTGGTGCAGCAGAGCTGGAACAGCATATCTGTCCAAACATGTCAACATTTAATACAAAGTTTACCGAGAAGATTGGACAATGTTATCAAAAATAAGGGTTATCCCACAAGATATTAAAAATTATGACCATTTTGTTTAACTTTGTGAAGATATTTTTAAGTTGTCGCTGCCGTTTCTAATCATATGACCAAACTGAAATCGGTGTTTTTTGGGTTTAGTTAATTTTCTTAAAAATAGTGTTAATGTTGTGAATTTTCTTATGTTAAACTCAAAGATAACTTGTTACTTTATTATTTCTAATTAATAGTTTTGATGTGGCGAAATAAATTTTTAAAATATATTAGCAAAATTATATGCAGCAAAGTCGTTTCTAATTTTAAGGCCACCACTGTATGTATGTAAGCGCATCTTAATATCGCTTTATTGAGGTCGATGGTATCCACTCTACCTGTTATTATTGAGTTTAGAGTCAGGAAATGAGTAACTTTTCCGTCAAGATCTCGAGAGTATTAGTTTGGTTTTGGTCAGGTCAGCTTGGTTGATCAAGTACCGATCTCGTTTACAGTAACTCAAATATTTGGGATTTTTTAGGACAGTTTACGGGAATATTCGATATTTTTTCGGCATTTTTGCGCGCTTTTTCGGATTCCGTTCGAGAACCTTCGGGGGAGATATGTAGTTTTCGGGGCTTGTCGGGACCCATCGGTATTTTTCGAGATATTTCGGCACTTTCTCGTGAAAGTATTTGGGAATTTTCGATAATATTTTTTTTGGAATGCAAAGAATTTTTTCGAAACTTTTCGGCATCCTTCGTTATTTTTTCGTGACCTGTTGCGATTTTTCTGGAAGGCTTTTTCGGTAAAGGCTTTTTGGGGGACCTGTATGAATTTGTTCGAGAACCTACGTGGGGAGATACATGTAATTTTCGGGACTTCTCCAGCCCAGTCGGTATTTTTTTGGACCCTTCGAGACTTTTGGGACTTTTTCGTCAAAGTTTTCCGGAACTTTCTTGGCTTTTCTTTGGAATTCCAAAAAAATTTTCGACACTTCAGTATCTTTCGTAGTGTTTTTTTTTAACCCGTTAGGATTTTTGTGAAATTGTTTCACGCTAATGGATTGGTTCGAGATAGTTTTTTGTACTACATTTTGGGCACCTTAGCGATTTTTTTTTTTCAAAATGTCGATAAATAATCGGCACTTTTTCATCGATATGTTTTCGACCAAAAATTAAGATTTAAGATTTTACTTTTTTTCGGTGAAAAATAATATTTAAATGTTTACTTTTATTTTTCCGATCATAAATATATATCATAAAAATATATAATAACATATTGTTTTATTGTATCGCTTATTTGCTTATCATTGCACAAACGACTAATATCTTTTGACTTTTATTTCTCGTCGGTAAAATAAAAGCAAAATTTTTTTTCAGAAATTTGGTACCATACTTATTGGTTTTAATTCCGATTATTTGAACATGATGAAATTAACGGTACTCCTTAATTTGTATATGAGCATTGAAGTCAGCTGTTTTGTTTGCTTAAAAATTACTTATTCCCAAACGTTCCTTCTTTCACTTTTTTCCCAAATTTTCAGATAATTTTTTCAAAGAATATCTACTAAATTTTAAATTTTTTTTCTTTCAATTTAAAATTTTGTCTTAACTTAATTCACTTAACATTTTTTCTTTATTTAATTATTTCCATTTTTTATAAATTTTTTCCTACAATTTGTTTTCATTAAAATTTTTTCCTAAATATTCCGATTTTTTCAGATGTTTCCACATTTTCGAATTTAAAATATTTTTAATTCTATCCACGTTTCAATTGTATAACTCATTGTTTTATTTGTTTATTATATGCGTATTAAAAAATCCTCGGTTTAATGAATTTTCACTTTTCCATTATATATTTTTCCCAAATTTTCATTGCTTTTTCAAAATTTTAAATTATTTCAAGTGTTCAGTGCCGTTTTAAATATTTGTCGACACAATTTTTAACTTTTTTAAATTTTGAATTTACTTTCAGAATGCCAATTTTTATCAAAATTTTATATTTTTTCAATACTTAATTTTTTTCAAATATTAGTTTTTTTTCAAAATTTTCAATTGTATTTTAATTTTAAATCTTTTTACAAACTAAAAATTTTGGCTCGGCAAATTTTAGTTACCTTTTCTAAACTCTCAATCTTTTCAAAGTTTCAGTGATTTCTAAATTTAACAAGTTTTAAATATTTGCCTAAAAAAATTTGAATTTCTGTTCTAAATTTTCAATGGCATTTCAATTTTAATTATTTTTTTAATTCTCAGAATTGAATTGAATTTACGCGAATGCGCTGAGTGTTTGTTTGATGACAGGAGGTACTTCGTTTTGTCCTCGTTTACCACCAGAGCCATTCGTTTACTTTCTGAGTCTGGTTGCAATTTTTCACAAGTTTTAAATATTTGTCGACAAATTTAATTTTTTTCAAAATTTTATTTTTTCCCAAATTTTAATTNTTTCACAAGTTTTAAATATTTGTCGACAAATTTAATTTTTTTCAAAATTTAATTTTTTCCCAAATTTTAATTTTTTTTCTAAATTTTCAATTCTATTTCAATTTAAAATTTTTGTATAAATTAAAAAGCCTCCCTGTTGCCAGATTTTCCGATTTTTCGCATGTTCGGAATTGAAAATTTTGAAAGTTTTCCAGATTATATTTAATTTTTACAGAATTTTTAAATGTTTTCAAATTTAATACTTTCCCATATTTACAAAAGTTTAACTTTTTCCACAAAATTTTAGCTTTCCACTTTTTTTATATTAATTTTGTTCCTAAATTTCCATGTTTGAAAATTTGAATCTTTTCATTATGGGGCAAAGTCATACCAAAACTTTTAGTTTGCCCCTACGACCCCTTATTATTTTTTTTATTTTTGTTTTATCTAATCACAACATGACTAGCAANTTTTACAGAATTTTTAAATGTTTTCAAATTTAATACTTTCCCATATTTACAAAAGTTTAACTTTTTCCTCAAAATTTTAGCTTTCCACTTTTTTATATTAATTTTGTTTGAATCTTTTCATTATGTGGCAAAGTCATACCAAACCTTTTAGTTTTCCCCTACGACCCCTTATTATTTTTTTTTTATTTTTGTTTTATCTAATCACAACATGACTAGCACATAAAGGTAAAATCATGGTAAGCTTCTTTTGTATTAAAGTGCCGGCATTGCCTTTTTAATATGTATTTATATTACCTAACGCCATGGATTAATTTTAAGTCCTAAAATAAATATTTAATTTCCCAACTATCAGCCGGGCTAATAGTTTGATAAGCTGTTGTTTACAGCGGAATAATAAATACCCAAAGCAATAAAAGTTAAAAAACAATAAAAAAGGCAATAATAAAATACAAAAATTTATATTTTTATCAGTTGTGCCCTTACTTCTGTGTTATATTTTCTCATTATTATAAAATTTTTATGAGGTTACATGCCCGCAGCACTGGCTTTTAAATGAACGTTCNATGTATTTATATTACCTAACGCCATGGATTAATTTTAAGTCCTAAAATAATTATTTAATTTCCCAACTATCAGCCGGGCTAATAGTTTGATAAGCTGTTGTCCACAGCGGAATAATAAATATCCAAAGCAATAAAAGTTAAAAAACAATAAAAAAGGCAATAATAAAATACAAAAATTTATATTTTTTATCAGTTGTGCCCTTACTTCTGTGTTATATTTTCTCATTATTATAAAATTTTTATGAGGTTACATGCCCGCAGCACTGGCTTTTAAACGAACGTTTAGGTTTTTGTGTTTTACAGTAACAAAATCGTAGAAAAAACTGTACACTCAATGTGAAAAAATTCTCTCACCCACTACTTTGATTGACTGCCACTACCGTTCGCCTGAATAACTGACTTGAGTGCATTTTGTGTGTGAATTTGTTGCATAGAAAAAAAGTACACATACACGCTCACTTAAAAGCGTATGCAAGAGAGTGTATGCGTGCTATAGATTTTTTATGTTGTGTTTCGCTCGGGCATACAAAAATCTATGTGAAAATTGAGCAAACAGCAAACAGACTCCCACCCACATGTAACTAAGGTGCTTGGGGGGGGCTTTCATAACTGCACTTTCACACACGCACATACACTCGCACACTCATACGCACGCATATGTACTTGGGCAAGTGTCGAGTACATTTAATATGAAATCTCAAATGCATCATCGCACATTTTCCCCATACAAATGCAATATGTATTTTGCTGCACTTTTTCCGCCACCTGCCAACAGCGCGTTCATCTCGAATCACCTCACTCACCTTAAACGCTGCAAGAGTTTGCTTATTATTTTATTTAATATATATTTTTTTTAGACTTTTCAGTGATTTCAGTCGNGCAAACAGCAAACAGACTCCCACCCACATGTAACTAAGGTGCTTGGGGGGCTTTCATAACTGCACTTTCGCACACGCACATACACTCGCACACTCATACGCACGCATATGTACTTGGGCAAGTGTCGAGTACGTTTAATATGAAATCTCAAATGCATCATCGCACATTTTCCCCATACAAATGCAATATGTATTTTGCTTCACTTTTTCCGCCTCCTTCCAACAGCGCGTTCATCTCGAATCACCTCACTCACCTTAAACGCTGCAAGAGTTTGCTTATTATTTTATTTAATACATATATATTTTTTTTAGACTTTTCAGTGATTTCAGTCTCATATTTTTGCACGCTTTCTATTTTTCACCATTTTTACACATGTTTGTGCAAGTGCATTCTTCCCTTCTACATATGTATGTATGTATATATCGGCGACGATGGCTACCGACAGCAACATCTATGCCACCAGCAGAAGTCGAAGCAGTAATGTGTCGCTCATGTGTAGTAGTGGCACAAAGGCTGTCATTTCTATGTTTAATATTTCGCATTGATGCAGTTCTTGTTGTTTTTGTTGTCATTGCAATTGCAATATGCCACGTCAGTCGCGTCCGTTGCCGTAGCTGTTATTTTCTTTTGCATTACCGTAAGTGTGTGCATATGCCTGTGCGTCTGTCTGTCAGCCGCTGCAATAGACGCGTCATTGCTGCAGCTTAACGGTGAGTGTTGTTGCTTTTTTTTTGCTTTCTCTCTACTTGCTGTTATTACTGCACTTTTATGGCATTTTTCAATGCTTCCACGTTTTTTCTTCCGCTCACTTATGCTGCCCGCAGTGCCACCTCCGCCCCTACGACTCACCCATATCAGTTTACTCACCGCGCCACGCCCTACACTAGCCCATTTCCGATTTCCCTTACACCTACCACTTTTCTTACGCTTCACCTTGCCTTGACGTTGCAATTTGAAAACAAAATAAAAAAAAATTTTCTTTCTGCGCTTACTGCTGTCACTGTCGCTGACATTTGCTGATGCTTCTCTCGCTCGTTTTTAGCTTTGTGCGCCTTTTTTCTAGCAGATTTTTCAATACTAGATACACACACTCCTACACGCATTCGTCCATACACCGACCGCAGTAACAACAACATACTCACCTTTAGTTTGTGCCAAGTTTGCATATGCAGTGTTGCATTTGTGTTTTTGCGCCCAGCGACACTCAAACATTTTTTCGTGCTGGATTCGCCCCCCCTGGCGTAATATGTACTACGAGTAGTTCCCGCGGGTGGTTTATCCTCATTTTTTCTTATTACTGGCTCTATGTGTATACATATGTATGTATGTATGCCTGTATGTAGTCATGTCTTTTGTACCAGAATATTAATATATATTTTTTGTTTGCCGCATAAAAAACACAGTTGTGCTATGAAAATGTACGAAACCTCTATAAATCATCAAAACGAGCTCAGCTCAGTGGGCCTTAGTCATGCCTTGTGCTTGTGCAAATATCAGCTTACATAAATGTTATGCTAATCTCCATAAACCAGCAAGAACTATGAACTTTTTCATTTAACTAAATGTTGCTGGTATTGCAAATATTTATTTGGCTTGACTCACAAGAAAAATAACTAAAATATGGCCATAAATGGCAAGCTTGGCAAATATCGGTATTTTAGTCATGAATGACGCCTCGATGACTTGTCTTGTAAGTTGTCATAAAAAATTTTTACTAATGCATGAAACATCGATGACATGTTTTTGCTTTGTGATTTTAAACTTTATAACGTTTTCTCCTATTTTTGCTATTTTTGCAGTTAAGTCGACTTGACTCAGGGATTAGTCTTTGAATTGTGAATCTGGTTTATACAGTTCCAGAAGAGGCCATTACTGCCTCGAAAAGCCACGCACAACTAAGCATCTTCTGACGGACCATTCTCGATAATAAGTATAGTATCCTTTCTTGTAGCCTCTTGGAAGGGCTTTTTGAACCTGGAAGTAAAGGAAAAATACTCAGTGTAGTCCCTACGCGCGGAAGAAGTGAAACTTAATAGAGAAAATTCCAGAACTAAATAACTGCGATATACATACACATTTCTATATCTATCTATCTATTTTCAAATAAACTGATAACTCATCTATTGCAATCGCATAAAAATTGTCGAATTTAGACGACTTTTCATAAATACGGCCTTGAATTTATATAGTTTATTTACCGGAATTAAAGATTTTTTGAGCAGTGTGGCTAAGCAGTTCATCAATATTTATTCAATTTGATATATACAATCGCAAGTGGTTTTTCAAGAAATTTTATGTAAATGGGGGTGATATCTCAAAAACTGCTATACACATTGTGCCTCTAAAGGACCTTTAAAAAGTCTATAAAAATAGGCAAAAATATTTCTCATAAACGAATAAAAATTGGGGGGTAGGGTCTTAAAATTTCTAAAAAAAAAACGCATTTTCGATGGGCACCCTATTACACATGTACATATTTTCTAAAAAACAAAAAAAACATTTGTATTTAAATCTTTTTTAACAACCTTTAATTTTTTATTTTTATAACCACCTGCAAAGTTTAATTATTATTTGTAGCTGAGAAAACATGCATATCTACAATATTAACTAGTCGATTGCGTTAACTAAAGTATGATATAAAATGTTTTATTTCAATATTAATATTTCTGGAAAAAACTGCATCAATGGTAGTCGCTCCTTTGGTTGTTGGATCATTTCTTCCATTAACCATTTCCAGTGAAAATTGTTCTTTAAAAAATTTTATCAGTTCACCAGATTCGGCCAGCAAAAAGTTTACGTTGAAATCTCCCGCGAGAATTACAGGTCGATCATAACAGTCTACTTATCTTAATATTCATCTTCATCTTCTTCTTCATCTTAACCTTCATCTTCATTTTTTCTTTATCTTTATTTTTATTTTTGTTTATTAATTGTTTTTGCATTAGTCTTTCCCAGCCAAATTGGCGTTTAACGCGGCCATTCATTTTCTGTACCCGCCATATGCTTCCTTTACCATGGCGTTAAATATTTATCGCAAACATGTCGGAGCTGTAATAATAAGATTCGCTTAAATAATTTGAATTTCACTTTTTAAATAGGTGGCCACCCTCTTCTGGCATCTCAAAAATATTTTAAATTTGTGTTTTTTAAATCTCTTGCTTTTCACATATAGTAGTTTATGCATAAGACTTCTGTATAATTTAACTAAGTTCGACTTATCAAACAGGTGGCAACCCTCCTACAAGTAGCTAAAAAATACAGTTTATACGAAACCATTTCGTCTGATACCCTTATTGGGATAATTTATTTAATTTGATAAATAATTTGAATTTGATTTTCGTATATATGGCAACCCTTTAAAAAACTAAAACCATATTGCAGATCTACAGGTCAAGCCCCTACATTTGACACCTCACGTTTTAAAATCGAACGAACGATACAGATTTTATGATATGGTGTTAAATATTTAACGCAACCATCTCCGAACTCGATTAAGAAGTTTCACTTCAAAAAACCTTTTCAGAATTGATCAAAAACTTCGTTCAGGCGAATGAATTCATTTCTCCTATGGCTAATTAAGTCTACTAGCAAGTTTTGGCATGGTAATGGAACACCGGCGGTTCTTGTTATTGCAACATCATAAAATTTCCTAAAAAGTTCGAAATATTCTGGAGCAACAGCCCTTAGTCAGATATATACATATCTGGGTCGACCTGTTAACGTTGTCCCGATTGCCGTAGGAACAGACGTCGGCGCTCAAAGTTGGTTACATTAGGTAGAATTGGCTGGCTAGTAAAAGCCTCACATAGACAGATTTTTTTGTGCATATTGTTACCAGATAAAAACGACCACTCATGATGAATAGGTGGGCACTATATCAATAATACAAGAAACCTTCTTAGCGAATTTTAGGATTTTGTGGAACCCTTCTTTTGTTGGTTACTCGAGGTTGATGATTATAAAGGTAAAAGTCCCTGGCTGATTTTTATTGATGTCTTCAGTAACTGTTGTCTAGGACATATAATATGAAAATCAAAAATAATTGTTATTTTGTATTTATAAATTGTTATTTTTTTAATTTTGCAAAAAACTATTTTTAAATTAGATGCTCGGTGAAAAATGAAATCGAGTGGTATGTACCACTTAGTTGTAGAACATTTCCTTCATAGTGATTTTTTCAATAACAGTTTTCACCAATAAATGTTATTATCGGCTCCTGCTCGGAGGTTTGCCATTGCACGTCGAGAGTTGAGCGCATATTACAAAAAAACTTTGGTTATGTTCATCGCACGAGACATCGAAACTTGGTCCTTCCAAATGGGATCACGGCGGCTAATATCAAACTCCGCGCTAGAATATATGTAGAATCAAAGGTATAATATATCATTTCAATACCGGCTCATAATTTTTTTACAGCTAGCCTTGGTTTGTGGCAGAAATTTTTCATCAGACACATCGCTCGCACGTATTTGTACTTGATTTCGAAGCTTTTGTATTCTGAAAATGTCAAGGACATTCAATTTCACATTATACTTGTAACAGTTATTATTATTATTGTGCCATTACATTTCGGATAATGATCACAAGTATTTACTCTTCTGTGTCATTGCTACGAGGCTTTTTGGCGTGCGTGTTATAAAAAAAAATGCTATTGCAGCATAGACGATGGAAAAGTACGAGTAGTCAACAGAATTCCTGCGCATTTTATCAACTCATTCGCTCGCATCACTTCCCCCACTCGTTCACATACGTCGAACAAAACGGCAGTAATGCTGCATTTAAATCCTTCACTACATTTTTGAAAAGCTTTTGCAACTACCTTTTTCTTCCCACATCCCTTTGTACGCTCTCCACTGATTCCTTACTGTGCCTCGGGTTACCTATACTTTAGTAGAATTTCATGTTTGTCTCTGTATTAATGAAATACTGTTGTGTCGTCTTTTGCCGCAGCGGCAGTTATTGCTGCATGTCTAACACATACTACCAAACGAACTACTCATATCCACTGAGGACGTCGTACTCGTACATTTTCACGCACACTTACTCACCACTCATTTTGGCAACTATTCCTATTAAGTCCTCTCGTTTGGTTACATTCATACGCACTGTTCTTTGGAAGTGCTTGCCGAGGTCGACCTGCTTGCTTGCCTGGCTGTCTTTTTGGACTTTCGCTGCTCCATTCACCATTCACCTGCCAACTGACCACAAATTCCATCAGTTCATCAGCATGGCATCCAGTTCGCTGCTCGCTTTTGCCCCCTAGAGCTGCAATGCTCCGTTACAGTGCTATGGCTATTTAGTACATTGCGCTCGTTTTTACCTACCAGCTGCAAATGTAGCCGACAGTGCAAGCGCTTGCTCCAGCAAAAGTGTCTCCTACCTAGTAGATTGTGTTGCGAATGTTGCTCCCCGGAGCGCGCATTTAGTGCATTTATGCTGGGGTTTTATGATTTTTTTTTTTACTCTTTTTATGTGCCCTCTTCCCTTTCCCTTCCCTTTTGGCTTACGTTGCAGTCTTCCGTACTACTTTTGCTCACTGTGTATTCAGTACCTGCAGTGACTACTCCTCGGCGGTCGAAAAAAAATGTACTCGCTAAATAGCGGTCTTTAAATTCCATTATTTTGGCATTTTCTGTGCTCAATCATTCACTCAGTTTTTTTGCGTCTTTTGTTTTATTTTATTTTATTTTTTTTTTTGCCCTCCTGCGCGCTCACTCTGTATCTCTCGCCAAAAAATGTAGCTTAAAGTAAAATTTTATTCTAACTATTTTTGAAGTTGTCTCATGCTCTGCTCGTCCACTACTATGTTTTATATAGCATCCATCAATTTATTTGCTGCGATATGACCTGTGCGTTCGTATGCGTGCTGCGTGAGTGGGTGAGTGTGCATATGTATTTTCAGATGGCCCGCTTCCTAGACCCCGCAGGCATTCAGTTTCTTTCTTGACTTGTTTGTTTTTATTTAATATTTTGACTGCAAACACATTCAACCAACCTCAAAAGTCCGTCCGAGAGCTGCCATCCAGTCATCCATCCGTCCAGTATACCAACCAGCTATCCATCCATCCAATATTTCTTGTAATGTGACCTCAACCGTAGTGTGGCCTCTTCAGAGCTACCAACTGCAGCTTCCATATTTATTTTAACTACCACTTTTGGCTACGACAACAATAACAACAATAACAGCAGTGTGCTGTGCGCACATTTTCATTTCATTTACCTTCGTTGTTGTTATTGCTGTTGGCTTTTCTCTGACAGTTAAATTGACTTGAGTGTCCTTCAGTGCGCCTTTGCTGTACCCCATTTTCATCATTTGTTTTGGTTTATTTTTCAGAGTTTCTCTTTTCTACTTTTGTTTCTTCGTTTCAAAATTTGTTTTTCTCCTTTACCAATCTGAATTTTTTAATATCTCCTCGCCTGTTCTGTTTGCATTTTCTAAGAAAAATCAAATGCACTCAGTCACCTCTTGTTGTTGTTGGTATGCCCATACATCTAACCGTATAGAAATTTTTTGTTTCTGTGGTACTACACATGCCAGCAGAAAGGTATTCATATTAAAATTGTTTTCCATACCATACAGCAATTGGTAAATGGAAAAAGTGGAATAAAGTTCGGCGCTTCTAAACAAAAAAAAAAACGCACATAGACTTACCTTGCAATGCATCTCAGTGGTTTCCTTCCTCCCGATTTGTTTGCGAACTTTCTGTAGCTATAGCGCATCGTAGCTTTGTTGGATTTATTGCTGCGCGCTCGCTAGCTGTTAGCTACTTGACCATTTTCTCTGGTGGTTTTCTTCCGCCCTCTCTCCCCTCTCTCTTTAGTGGATGCATTTTTACATAGTTTGCTTTTGAGGGAATTAAAAATTTTGCTGCTGTTGCTAGTTGAGAAATCAATAAACTCTTTACATTCGTTAGTTCGTAATTGAATGCCCATAAAGTGATTTTTGAAGTGCAGCGCAATTTTTGTTTTTTGTTGCTTAACTTGTGCAAAATCGAAGTGTAATGGAAAACTCTTTCTGTATTTTTCGAATCGCATTTTAATTTTCAAAGTAGCACTATC
Source organism: Rhagoletis zephyria (assembly GCF_001687245.7). NCBI lineage: Eukaryota > Metazoa > Arthropoda > Insecta > Diptera > Tephritidae > Rhagoletis > Rhagoletis zephyria. The sequence goes on along the minus strand of NW_016161431.1, from coordinate 11,023 downwards.
GGCTTGAATGGTGGACTTTCTAAGCCCCCAACAGAGTATAGTGTTCCGGCTTTGCAAGACGAAAATACTTCCTTGAAGGTCTCTCATTCACGCCGATTCACAAAAACCTCCTGGTGAAATACCTTCTTTGTCCCATGAGATCACCTCGAATAGGTATTCTGTAGTTGCGTTAAATATTCTGCAGTCTCAAAGCCAAGTTTTGAGGTAAGGAATCGGTCCCCGTGCGTATAAAAGTCCTCGGCTATTCCCCTACTTCTGCAGCTTCCCAGAGTGAGTGGAGAAACATTTAATTCGGTCCGTTTAGGTACGCCCCATCAATGTATTTCAGTTACCTCCACCAAAATCGAGAGTTACTGATTCGCGAGCCTAAGAATCTTCTTGTAACGCGTCTAGATTACCACGATTCAGACTTGTTGGGAGTACTGAGAAAGACCTATAACATAAAGAAATTTGCGATGACAACCCTTCTGAATTAGGAAGGCGCCTTTAACACTGTCTACTGCTCCTTGGTTGCCCCAGGATTAGATCCATTGATTGGGTTGCAGGAAATATCAATGGCTCTTTGGAAATCGCCGATGTAAATAAAAGAGATACCCTTAAGGATGAGATTATTTCTCCTTTTTAAGGAACATCGTGCTTCACGACTTTCAGTTTGCAATTCCAACCCAGATGACTTAGTTATCTTGGTCGTATTGAAGTTCATCTCAACGGTATGTGAGATAAGTAGTATAGGCAATCTGGAATCAATGCCCTAGCAAGGTTAATCCTTCGCTATGTGAGTGCTTCTTCCTCCGAAAAAACGCCTAAAATTGCTGGGCGTATCAGTTCTTCAAGGGCTAGGATTTACCAGAAAATCAGAACGGTAAAAAAAACATGCACAAACAGGTCTAAGGTAATCCCCTCCTCGGCTTGACAATGGAAGTATATTTTTACTATCTATGGCTTTCAAAGTAACGGTACTTAATAGTACTTGTTCCAGATATGTTTTTAAATATGGTTTCAACCTATCTTAGAAATGTAAGTGAATTACTAGATTACTACAGCTTAAGGCTCAAGCTGAAGTCATCTAATAGCATCATATTACAAAAGCATTTTAAAAGGATTGCCACCTTCAAAAGAAAGGACAATAAGTTTAACGTATAAGTTAACACAAAACTTGCAGGCTAGTAATTAAATCAAAGGCATTTACGATCATTTTAGATCACTACGATAGTTGTGCTTGACAATTAAAAGACAGTTCGCAAACTAATTTGAAAGATTTTGTTCATTCTGACACGAAAGTCTTACTAAAAAGCTCCTTGGCCAACTTTCATTGTGATAAGCTGTTTTTACAGAAAGCACGTGAGCATGTTCCAAATGGAGATGTACATATGTATATCATTTTGCTTGCGCTGCTCCAACAGTCGCAACGGACGAGTAAGAAAAGTACTGGTGTGTGGATTTTTTTTATTTGATTTTTATTTCTTTCTAACCGACTTAAAAAAGGAGAAGTTTATCAATTCGTCGGAATATTTTTTTATGTACATATGTTAACGCACAACTTGGGATCACGTCAACCGATTTTTTATAATTCTATCGGAAAGGTAGTGTCTCCGAGGTAGTCCCATACTAATTTGGTTTAGATCCGATCATTGGATCATAAAGAAATTAATGGTACTCTAAAATATTTTTATGAGAATTGAAGTCGGTTTTGTTTTTGCTTAAAAATTCTTCTTCTTTTAAAAAGAAAAATATGTATTATTTTTTAAGTTCAAAAACATTTTAGAAACTTTTTGGATACACGTATTTTTAATGTCTTTTAATTTTTAGATTATATTCTCAAAAAAATAATTTTTTCATTGCGTGTAATATTTAGAGACTTTTAGTTTTATTAATTTTTTTTAACTTTTTTCAGTTTTATAAATTTTTTTATTTCATTTCATTTTTAGGAACTTGTTTTATTTTTTGTTATTTTTATTTAATGTTTAATTTTTTTTTATTTTCTGCCATACTTTTTTCTTTAACATTATTTTTATTTTTTATTCAACAATAAAAATAACAAAAACAAATTTTTTATTTTTTATTTTATATAAATTTCTTCAAATTTTGTCCTTCGAAAGACTGTGTTGTGTTGCGTTGAAAGACAGTCCAGAAATGCCTTGTAAGTTTATGCAATATTTAAGCATGGTAATTGCACTAAAAACATTCCACAATACTTTGAACGGTAAATATTTTTGAGTAGGGCTGCCAAATTACAAAAAAATTTAGCAAATAAATTTTATTTGTTTTGTAGGTGATTAGTTGCTTCGTTGGAGACAAAAGAAAGTGGTTTATAACCTACACATTTTTTCTATAACAGTTTTTAGTATTGACCTTTGCAGGGCTTATGTTGTACTTCGCTTTTTTTATAGTCGCTTGCATAAATATTTTTCAATATTATCAGATATTCAATTCGCGTTGCCATTTAAAAAGACAAACAAAAAACAATGGCTATTCATGCATGTCCAACTGAAATCATTTTAAAATGCTTGAGCACGAAAATTCTAACTGTTCAAATAAAATTTAATGCAAACGCTAGAAATTGCGATTTCATTTCAATTTCATTAATATTTTATAGAATAAAATTTTTGTAATAAAAAAATTTTGCCGTTTTATTGTTATTTGTTTTCTCCTTTTTGTTATTGTGATACAAACGGTAACAGCTAGCAAGCAAAGCTTTCCGGCTCTCTGGGTGAAATAAATATCTACTCGTACTACTTATGCTGCTGTATTATTAGTAGATATACGCGTAGAGCATTAAGAATTAAATTATGAAAAATTAAAATATGTATAATATCAAATAAAAATGGAAATTACATTGGCGCTTTTTCTACATAAAGAAGTTATTATATGGGTTTATGTGTGCGTTGCCTAAGTGAATTTTAAAAGCGTCTGTACTTTTTTTGTGTTATGTATGTATGTATTTCTATTTAAGCGCATGGCAAGTGTCAGTGGCATATCCAGGCACGTTCCTGGGAATTAGTTGGCAAAGGACTACATAACATTTCGTCCCTTTGTCTCCCACCAACGCGACATTTAGTATGCTAAGGAGGAAGTATGGAGTGGCCTGCTGGCTTAGGGCCGCCTTAAGTTAGTTTGCCAGAGTGACAAGCAGCAGCAGGGACGACAGCAGCGAGGCAGACATTCAGAACAGCCAAGCATAAGCCGCGCTTTCTTTTGCTTAAATGAATGAATAAATAAATGTAAATATCAAAATGGAGTGGCAGCAACGCGCGCGCGCCCATTAGTTGCACCGCACAACTACAACCAACCACTAACACCAGCACCAGGCAATCATAATTTTTTTTTTCTGTTTTTGCTGTTTATTGTCATAAAGTAGTGGCAAAAAATGGAATGAAGCGTAAAGGACAGCACCGACGACTCATCCTCAGCTTGGCAAGTCAACTGTAAATGCGTACATAAAAGCGAATGTATTAAAAGGAAAAAAATGCTTGGCAAAATTAAAATGAAAATGATGGCAAATAAAATTAAAATGATACATTTAAAAAATTAAACGAAATAAATTTAGAGACGCTTGGATGGGAAATAAAAAATGTTAAATGCAGGTTATGTACTTCTTTACGCGCTGCGCTGGTGGTAATTTTGTGGCAAATAAGCCGGTCTTAAACATTTTTTTCACGCTGATTTAATTGGTTTGCCAGTCTGTCCTGATTTAAACAAATTGTCCTGGTGTCCTTGTTCATACTTAAATTTTCCTGGTTTTTTTAATGAAGGTCAATACAGACACTCATCTCATTTTTAGCAGATTTTTGCTTTGAATAAAAGGTTAAGCTTTCTTTCATTAGTAGTCGCAAATCGATGATGAAACATTTTTCCTAACAACAATGTTGAACAATATCTGGTGAGTTTACCTTCTTTCTGTTTAGTTTATTTGGTTAAAATCTAATTTGGTATATTCAGGCAAATGCCAAAAAAGGGCAAGTTCCTGAACAGGTACACGGCTGAGATAATTTCATGAGTTAAAATCTCTTCTAAAAGGCATTTCTGAAAGTAATTCCTTTCTCCTTTCTTTTTTGTACGGAGTGGCACAAATTGAACTGCTTCTGCTTTCGCTTATTAAAAAAAGAGCTTCCAGAAGGGCCTTTGTAGGACGCACCTCTGAAGACCTTTTGAAGAAGTTCTTTTAAAGCTGTTTTTAGTTCATAAAAATCATACTTCTTTAAGGAATTTAAATATTTAAGGTTCACATCAAATAGTTTTATTTGGACTTAAAATGCTTATTGAATCCTATTTGTAATGCTAAATAATATAAACATATACTTAAGTACATTCGCGTAAATTGTAAATAGGATAGGAAGCGTTTTCCCTATGCAGGGAAGCACTTTTCAGTCCTTATTGGGTAAGTCTTTTAGAATGGCTTCACTTTAGACAGCCTACCTAAATTATCTTTACGTTAGGCATACACAAAATGGGAACAATGATCATGAAGGGCATTGTAAAAAGTAAAAAGTGGCCAATATTCGAAATCTTATCGGAATGGCTTAAAAATTGCTACAGGGAGTTTTTTGGGGTCGGTAATTACGCATATGAAGTTAGATTTAAAAAATTCAAAATGGCGGATCCAATATGGCGGACAATATTGTGCAAACTAATCGGACTGACTTGAAACCTGTTACTCTATGATTTTTGGGCTCACTGATCACGAATTTAAAGTTACATTTAAAAAATTCGAAATGGCAAATCCGATACAGCCGGCATAAAATTACGCCTGTAATCAGGAGGAGGCTACACTACGAATTTAGACTTCACTTTTTGATTTTTTTGGTATTTGCTATTTTTTTTTCTTTTTATATTTATAATTTTGCTAGCAATATGTAGATTTTATTGTTTAATTTTTTTTTTGTATTTTGCATTTTTTTACTACAAATTTCGCTTTTTTATTTATTTTTAATTCTGTTTTTGTTTTTTTTTTTGTATATATTTTTATTCTTTTACCAATTACGAGTTCAGACTTCACTTTTAAATTTTTATTTCTTTCGTTTTCAATTTTTTTTTTTTTATTTATTTATTTTTTTACCAATTACGAATTTAGACTTCGCTTTTAATTTTTTTTGCATTTATTTGTTTTTGTTTTTCTTTATTTATTTTTTAAATATATTTTTTTTCTTTTTCATCAAACTAAGGTGATTGAATGATTCTCTCAGAAAAAATTTGAACTTTAAGTTTTAAGATAAAATATTTTTTATTTATTCATTTATGACAAATGTACGATAAGATATTTAGTCTTTTCATTGCACAAATTTACCATTTAAATTACAAATTTGAAACTTATTTTAGACTTAAACTAACAGTAATATATCATAATCCAAAGTAAAGGCTAGGTATAGAAAAAATTAATTAACAAAGGTGAAGAAGTTAAGAGAGATATGTAACTGTAACATTTAAGTGTAGATGAATCGGCAGCTATGTTTTATTTTTCCTCATCATTTCAGAACTTATCTCAGTAACTCGGAAAACTAAAAATTTAGAATTAATTACCTTGTGCATATATTTTTATTTTCAGCGAATTTCAAAACACCCTATACCAATGGAAAAAGTTCTTACTTAAAAAATAAAATCTTATTATACATCTACATGCTAAGGTCTCTAATTTGACCTCTCATTTTTGAAATTCGCTTTCAAAAGTTTTCTCAAAATAAAATCTTCTTAAATCTGTTTCGTCTGAAATTGTGATACACATGTATTTCAATAAGCCCATTTTCATTTATACCCATCTTTTAATAATTCATCCAACTTACTGAGTAATTTGAATTTAACTCTCATTGTTAACTCTCCTCCGCCGGACACTACGGTACATATTTTAATTTTGATGAATTAAGTGAAATTTTAATTTTCAAACATGTGGCAACCCCGCTGAAAACAGTTCAATAATAAAAAAAATTTCAAACCCCCTTCGGTTGCTACCCATTTAGCTTTTAACCTATTTTGAATTTAACTTTTTAAACCAGTGGCGACCCTCTTCCAACACCTTAAAAATATTCTTAGGAGTTCAAACTAAAGATTTGTTAACACTCCTTCGTTTGACATCCATATTTTGAAATTTCGTGTAACTTGTGTATAAGTAAACTAGCAGGTGGCAACCCTCTTCAAAATATTTTCAAACTACTTTCCGAAACCCCTTTCGTTTGGCACCCATATGGTGGTACATATTTCTCTTACTAAATATGATATTTTAAACAGGTGGCACCCCTCCTATACTGCAGCTAAGAAACAAAGCTATTCAAAACCCAGTTTGTAATAATTGATTTTTTTTAATAATATTGATAATTTTTTAAAAGGTGGCAACTCTGGCTTTTAGTTTGACGCCTTATTTTGGAAAATCGAACAAACGGTGCGGATTTGATGGCATTGACTATTAAATAATTTTAATTTAATTTTTTAACGGGTGGCAACTCTTTTCGAAAAACTAAAACCAGTTTGCACATCTACATGCCAAGCGCTTTAATTTGACTTCTCATTTTTGAAAATCGGGCGAACGGTGCAGATATTTTATCCTGGACAAAAAATCCCTTCGCGTATTATATATGTATATAGATAAAATCCTAAAAATTAAATTAAATAAAAAATTATTTTTATTTTTAAAACAATAAAATAAAAAATTAACAGAAAATTAAATTAACAAAAGAAAAACAAACTAATCAAAAAAATGTTTTCTTTTTTAAACAATAAATTAAGAGAAAATAAAACTAAAAAATATACAAATTTTATCAAAAAAGGCAAAGATGAAATAAGTTCCTAAAAATTAAATTAATTAAAAATAAAAGAATAGCACCTAAAAATTTTAAAAAATTAAATTAAGAAAGGAAACAATTATTTGAAAAAGAAAAAAAATACATCAAATAAGTTTCTAAAAATTAAATTAAATTAAAAAAATTGTTTTCTTTTTAAATCAATAAAATCTAAAAATTAAAAGAAAATTAAAATTAAAAAAGGAAAAAAATGTGAATTAAAAAAAGACAAAATATATATTTAAAAAAAATTAAAAAATTCGCTGCACGAGGACTCAAATTCAGTTTTCTCGAATGGCACGCCTGCCCAGCAAACATTGAGGTTAGTTATCGATTAGAGAAGGATTGGTGAACTAGCCACATTCTCTAATCTCAAACGTTAGAGAACGACTTGAAAAACTATCGAGAATCATAGCGATCTCCACAAAAGTGGGGCATAGTTCTCGACTCGAGAAAATATTAATTCTCTACTCGAATTCTAATGTTGATCTCTAATGGGATTCGAATGTAAATTTAAAAAAAAAACGCTTTGTTTGTAAAATTTTTATTACATATATTCGCAATAAAATAATAGTGAATTATTTGAACTTAAAAATAATTTATGATTCATTCATTTGGAATATTGCTTATTTACATTTATTTGAATTCGTGTTGTTTCTGTAATCGTTCTCGAATCGATTTCTAATGTAGTTCTCTAACTTCGTCATCGACTCGAGAACGTTTAGAGAATTACCCTTGTTATCTAATGTAGAAATCCAAATTTCTCTAACGTTAGAGACTGTGTTTGTGGGGTGTGATCTGTTCGCTCGGCCACTGCGACTGTTAAAGCGACACGAGCTAAATTATATACAAGCAATTACTATCAAAATAGCGTTTTACCATGAGTGAGGATTGAGAGAATTTTTTTTAAGACTTTAGTTTTTCAATAACAAAAGTGTTTGGAACTATCTTGCCTTGCCATCTGTCTTTCATTTGTCTTACGAAAGATTTTTTACTATCTTAGCCAGAATTGCGCTGTAAATCACTGCTCGGAGTGTTATCTTATGTTATGTTAAGTTTAGCTCAGTAGATCGAAACATAAAACTATCACGATTACGGAATTATTATGAAGTTAATCAAGAGAAGTTGCAGTTGCAGTTGTAGCTCAAAGTAAGAAAAGAAACTCGAGAGAGCATTTTGATTCGGTGACAGTTTTTCGCTATTTTCTTTTGATTTTAAAATCGAAATATAACTTTTATTTACAGTTTCTACTTAAGAGTAGAAAAATTACTTTACTTACTTTTACTACTTTCGTTTGAGAAAGAAAGTTTGCGGATAATCTTCTTCGTGTCACGATTTTCTCCTTCCGATAGCTATTTGCACTTATGTATATCACTGCTGTCTTATTGTTTGCTCAGCAAATTTCACACTTAAATCTCTGTTTACGAATTTAATTTTTTACGTCAGCACAGTCAAAGATCCATGGCAGACCCATGGAAAATTATAGCATAGTAGATATATTTAATTACCCTAAAATAAATACAAAAAAATTGCTTCTGAAAAGCTAGTGAAATACACTGCTGAGCTTAGCGCGCTGAGTGGACGTTTTGTCATTTTCGTTAAAAATTTTAATTTTCATCATAACATTTTATGCATTTTGGTTAATCGCTCATCGTATGCTGTATGCAGTACGCAGTACGCAGTACCACATCACATCACGCCATCATCCATTCTGTGCGCTGTCATCATAGATAATGCATAGAAATAAACTGAAGCAACAACAACAACAACAAATAAAACACTTAATATTGAGCATTTCCGTTGTGCGCTACTACTGCGTCATAAGCTGAGCTGAGCTAAGCAATTCACCCGCTTCTTCACCCTCAATACTCACACACCAACCGCAACAATAAACGCGCAGCATGACATTTTTCAGTCGGTCAACTGTGAACCGCGAGTTTTTTTATTGTGGTTTTTTTGTAACTTTTTTGCATTCCATATTTGCTGGTTTTTTTCCACAGTAAGTAATCTCAATTTCATTGCTTTGCCACCGCATGTGGCACTTTAGAACGCAGTGAGCGAGCAAGAGCGCGCAGGCCATTCGAAATTAATTTTGTGCACATAAATTCTTAATAGAGCAAATTATTTTTTGAGCGTTGTTTTTTTTTTCTTTCGTCCTTCATTTTTATTGTATTATCTTTTTGCTAATTCTCCAAATAATTACCTCAATTCCCTTAAAAGCAGTTAAACCGGTTGTAGTGGGGCTGTGGGTGTAAATCATGCCTTTATTATGTTGCCTCAAAGTTTGTTGTAGCGAGCCGGAAATATCGCGTGCGTATGTATGGCTGTTTCTGATGGTTGTTTTTCACCCAAAAATTTTGATTGATTGCTGTTTGTAAGTTTTCGTTTGGCGCTTTCACTTTTGTATGTGCGCGCCGTCTTTTTGTTATTGTTGTAAGTTTCATAATATTTTTCTTTTTCGTCATTTGCGCCCCATCAACCACATCATGAACTGTGCAAACATTAGCAACTTTATGATTTCTAGCTGCTTGCAGCCCCTTCACGTTCGAGAACTTTGTCGGCCGCCTGCCTACTACTTTCACCTTTTGTTTGCCACTGATTTCCTTCCGGCACGCATACAATATGTAGCTAAATAAATTGCCTCGCCCACATCCACTATTTACTCACACACGTACAACTATTTAGATAATTTGGCTTAGCAAATAAATGGAATTTGTGGCACCAGCGCCAACAGCAGCAATTTGGGCCCCTTCCCTGCGTGCGTTAGCTCTAATTTGATTTTCATATTTGTATTACTTGTCTTTCGCCTTGAGCGCAGATTTTGTATCATTGTAGTGCACATCGATTTTCTCATTATCCGACTGTCCCCTCCCCCACTCCGTTGCGCCCGCGCTATGCTATCGCTTTGCCCTTCGCTTGCTGTCGTCCGCTGCACTCCTCCTACCTTTGCAGCTACTGATCATCATTTGCTCGCATGAATTGTTAACTTTCTTCCAAAAGTACTTTGTTATTCTTCATCCAACTATGCATTTATCTTTGTCTGCTGCCTCCTTGCCTTTCAGTCTTATTATGCGCCCTTCGTATCTATATGTGTGTGTGAGTATTTGTGCGCGCGTTTTGCTTACATACACCCACTCGATTTTCATATTCATATTTTCATTACACATGCTTACTTTCTCTCTCTCTTTCACTCATTGGCAAAAATTTATTCGCATCAGTGCTAATCTATGCATTGTTAAACTGACAATCAAATCACATATTTCTCAGCTGTGCCCCAGCCCGCATGAAGCTCTGTCAGCTCAGAAAAGTTATTCGCTGGAATGTATGGTTGGCTTTGTGTACCCAGTGGTAAAAAAGTGGGTGGTCATGCGGACGGACTGATTGCTTATCAACTACATACTTTGAGATTCACTGGAAATTGAATGCAATGTGAGACAGTTGTCTGGTGAAGTTTTCAATTTCGTGGAAATATGTGGAAAGAATTATATAAATGGAGCAACCTCTTTCTGCTTAAGGCATAAATTAAAAAAAAAACTGTTTCAAATGGTGAAACTTTCATAAAAATTATTTTTTTCTAAACAATATTATATACCTCCAAAAGACTTTGTACCTGACGCAGGTACTAAAATTACTTCAAATTTAATCCTACCAAAAATTAAATAAAAATCAATAAATTATAATATATTAAAATTCAAACATGGATAAAAAATATTCAGAAATGAAATCAAATATAAATNTTAAAAAATTATAAGCAGATGAGAAAAAAGTGAATACAACAAAAACTATTCCAAAAACTTAAAGCTGGGTTACGCAAGACTTAGACTTGACTTACCTAGAAACTTAGAAACGATTACTCTTCGTGTCATCTATTGCTTTTTCTCTTTTTTGATCCTCAGCATATGTATTTATGCACGCAAAATTTTTAGCGTTTAACTTGATTGGGGTAAAATTTAATAAAAAATACGATTGAAAAAAATGTATTCAAGCGTATGAAATTGTGATTGTTTTTATTTTATTTTCTGTCATTATGGACTGGAGCTGTATAGGTAAATTTTCACCCTATCAACAATTTTCGAAATCAAAATTTTTTGTGAAAATTCGAAAATATAATTTAATGTACATGGTTGTTAGTATTAAAAGCTGTTTTAACAAAAAATTCGAAATCCTTTTGTTCGTAAACCTTTTTTTAGCTTTATCAAAATTGTATGAAATAATAATAAATTTTGCAATAATTTTAAGAAATTTAATTTAATGTA
>NW_016161430.1:35167-51542 GCF_001687245.7 Rhagoletis zephyria | reverse complement strand
AATTGTCTTTAAACCTATTATTTCTCAAGCTACATATGTATGTATATAATCGAGCTATCAATGGGCGGTTATTCACATTCCCACTTCTACTTGATCATTTGTTTTTTCTGTATTATGAATTTGAACCTGAACAGGCAGCAGCATTACTTTTTATTAAACATAATGTTCCAATTTCAAGTACTCAGTAAAATAAATACATATTATTAAAAATTATTGACTTTTCCAATTTTTTATTTACCTAATACATACAGCTAATTTAACTACCTAAATTATTTTGTAAAATTACTTCACATCCGCATTCGCATTCGCATCCGTGGATATTAGCTTTTAGACATCTAAAATTTCACATTCGCAACAACCCTAATATATACGTATGTATGTACATAAGAGTATCAAGCGCCAACTTCGGCGTCACTAAAAGTCGAAGTCGAAGTCGACGTCAACGTTATGATCGTCGTCATTTGTGTCTTCGCTAACTTCAATGCTGCCCCCAGTAGTATTTGATTGTAATTTAAATATGTAGTAGGCAGCTTTTATTTGAGCTTGAAAATGATGAATGAATCTCGCTACTGCTGTTCGCTCTCATTACGATATTTAAGTAGTATCCCCATATATGTAAATATGTATTTATGCGAGTAGTTAGTTAATTAACTTGCGATACAGCGCAAAACAACTTACCTTGATATTGTAGTAACTATCTAGTTAGTTGACGCGGAAAACTCTTTAACACTGATATTATCGCATCGCAAAAAACACACACACACTCAAACAATAACAATAGCACAACAAGCAGAATGATAATAACAATAATGTGCTAGTAATATCAAAAGCAAAAGCGTCAACGTTCGTTGGCTTTTATATTGTTTGTTGTCACTCTGCTGGCTGACTGGCTGGTTGGTCGATTGGTCGGTTGGTTGGCTAGTCGATCGTTTAGGGGCAGCTAAAACAGTTAAAATGTTGTCGATACACTTGCGCTTCGCCAGTTCAGTCGTCGCGAGGAATTGAAATGAGAAGGATCGGTTAAGTACGGTGATTCAAAAGTGTATTGGACAGAATTTGAAGTGTAAAAGTTGGAAATTTTTAACGGAAATTGTTGGAGGCTTACCTCTGTATATGTAATAATTTCAAAAGTGCTAGTGTTTTATATTTTTTGGTTATAAAAAAACGTAAACGTATTGTTGCCAATTTTTAGACAATACTGTAATTATGTCATTACAAAGATTTAAAGTGCTTTTTTTTATAAAGTGCACTTTTAAGTGTGCAGTTTTTAATTTATTAATTTTAATGCTTCAGCGTAATTTAAATGTAAATCGAATGTGAGAACTTGTACGTTCATCTTGTTTGCTGTTTCACTGCGCATGTAGTACATTAGACCGTACCAGAACAAAAAATTCACCGCACACACACAGCTAATTTCGAAGAAAAATTTGTTTGGCCGAATATTTTTCGTTATATCTTCATCATTTCGTCATTTATAGTCGGATCTTAAAGCCCGAGGAGAAAGTTATTTTTGTTCATTGAGCTCTAGTACCCCGTTCAAGTACTTACATACCGCATCTCAGTTCCTATAACCCTAACGTACCGCCCTAATGTCGGTGAATTAAAGCTCGCCAAAAAGAATTAAACTTTGCCTAAGCAAGTATTTCGACTCGAAGGCAATTTCGATTATTATTATTATTTTTTTTTTGACGAACGTAGGGATCGCCTTCTTGCAGTTTTCGTCTTATCTTCGGTATTTGCAGGCGGATCTTAAAGTATGATTAGTATATTGATGTTCTTATCTCGAGGAAACTTTTTTCATTCTAGAGAGTTCAGCGTCATTTAAATGTAAATCTAACCAAAACTCATTTAACTTTTGCTAAGGAAACATTTCGATTAAAATTTATAGGGGGATCCCTAAAACATAGTTTAGACTCGGGCGTGTACTGTGAAATTTGTTTTCGCTTGCTTGCAAAGTGGTGCGATCTAATGTGCATACTAGTATATGTAGCTGTTATACATATTTTGTGTAAAAATAAGACAAATAAATATTTTTGGCACTGATCTTAGTATTTTAGTAAAGACGCTAATTGAATCGATGCGTTCGACAACCGTAAACGTCCGAAATTTGACATTTTAAATTCAGAAAGGCATTTTATTTAAAATGTATCTCTTCATCCATTGCGCTTAAAAACCGTACTAGATACTTAACCGTTAATGTACTAAGCCCATTGCACCTGTGAGAAATGAGGAATGGGGGGTAAGGTTCTTCCCGTGTCCGTGACTTGCATTGTATTAAACTGAACTTTTGGAAAAATATATATTTTTTTTAAATAATCTTATCCATGAAATTTAAAAAGTCCTTGAAAAAAAATTCTGACGTCACATAGTGCCGCATAAATGGGCAAAAATCGAAAAATTCGTTATCTGCAATGTGAACTTGTTTAGTATTTTTTAAAGATAATTTATCCACTAAAAGGAATTAGTGAGATAGTAGAGAATTACAGGAATTAAAATTTGGGAATAAAATTAAACACAGGGTGTCCCTGCGGTATTCCAGAAAAACAATTGTTTTAAACAAAACTTCAAAAAATTCTTAATTTTAATGGAATGAATAAATTTATATGTAAAAATTGGTTATTTTTTATTATTTTATTAAACAGTACGATTAATAGCTTTAAAAAGAAGAAATAAAAACCTGCTCATTTCATGCACTTTCTGAAGTAATTCGTTTTTCGCTAATTCATAAAATAATTTTTTCATTTTTTGTCAGTGCCTTGAGATCTGTACGATTCGTTCCATTTTGAATGAAGTGTCAGATTAAAAAGCTTGACCTGTGGATAATAGGAGGCTTATTTTTTTTTAAGAGTTGCCACCTGTGAAAAAATTAGTTTGTTCAAAAGTTATATTCAAATTTTTTATAAGTTAAATAAATTATTAAGAGATGGGTATCAATCGAAATGGGTAATAACTACATGCTGCGGGTTGCCACCTGTTTAAAAAATTATATTCCACTTGAATTAAAGGAATTAGATAATTGAAATAGATAGGTATCACCATAAGGGAGTCAGACGATAGAAGTTTAAGAAGGTTTTGGCTAAAAAATATTACGGACGGGGTTGCCATCTGTTTGTAAAGTCGAATTTAGTTAAACTAAAATAATAATTACGTCAAACCATAGGATTACGCCATCGTATTTGTTATTTTATTACAATTACATACATTATCAATCTGTGATTTGTTCTGATTACATTCCTTTTAAATCNCTTGAATTAAAGGAATTAGATAATTGAAATAGATAGGTATCACCATAAGGGAGTCAGACGATAGAAGTTTAAGAAGGTTTTGGCTAAAAAATATTACGGACGGGGTTGCCATCTGTTTGTAAAGTCGAATTTAGTTAAACTAAAATAATAATTACGTCAAACCATAGGATTACGCCATCGTATTTGTTATTTTATTACAATTACATACATTATCAATCTGTGATTTGTTCTGATTACATTCCTTTTAAATCACTGTACTCTTAAATTAACTCAGGAATGTTTTTACTCTTCACTTATTTCTTTCTAAATATGTATGTCAAATTTTTTAATTTTTCTGATAATAATATTTATATACATATTTCAGTTACCTTATTCCCTTAATTAAAGTGAATTTGATTTTTAAACATGTGGCAACCCTTGTACGTGTCGGTTAGAAGTAAACTGTTTTCAAAGCTAGTTCAATTGATATCCATATTGTAATAGCTAATTCATTTGATTTATCAAATAATTTTAACAAAATTTGTAACAGGTGGCAACCCTTTTCAAAAATAAAAAACTTTATTGCACATCAACAGGCCTAGCATTGTTATTTGACATTGCACTTTTGAAAATAGAACGGACTATATAAACATACCTATGTAAAAGCCACAAGAACCCAAATTTTCAACTTCAAACTGCATTTACAATGAAAGTATGAAAGTTATCCAAAAACAAATAACATTTTTGAATTTAGCGTCCTCAATTTTACTCAGAAGCGAATTTTCATTTAAATCCGTCCATAATTCTATTTTTGCCCACATTTTATATGGAAGGGAAGCACTGTGCGTCAGAAAAAAACTTTAAACACAGTTTTTCTTTATTTGGTCCTTAGTTTTAATAGCATATTGATTTGTTTTATGTGTAAAATTTACTCTCGCACAGTGTAATATATACTTATGTACGTGTATAGAATGCGTTCAAATCGGTCCGGCGGTATGTCTAAAATTAATTTTGGCCAGAAAAATGGGTGCTGAGGCTAAAGATATAGAGCCAAGATATAGGATATAGTTAGAACAAAGACTGATATGCAAAATTTGCGATTGATATAGAAGATGTAACCAAGCTTTAAAAAAAATAGTGGGTTTTTTAAGTGCCTACAATACATATCTGTGTTCGTATGGAAAAGTAGCTTATGTCGAAAGGCTGGCTTTAGTATAAATCGGCATTCGCAGCATACGATTGCGAATGACTCACTGGCGCTGAGCTGTTGTAGAACTTTTGCCAAATAAACGTGCAAGAAGTAGTTCCGATACTAGCAAGTCAATATTCTTATTAAGTCTCATCAAAAAATTCCTTGCCGTTTAAAGAGTAAAGGGAATGCCGCATTATACTAAAGCCAGCCTTTCGACATAAGCTACTTTTCCATATGAACACAGATATTAATAACTAGCCACTTAACTGAAAAAGAGAAGTTGAGAATTCTACCTGTTTAACTGCAAAATTATTCTGCGACTTCAACACAATAACAAGAAGATTAAATGGCATGAAAAATGTCCAGCTTCAGCATTCACTTTCGTTGCTTCTTCAGCGACAATAACATGATTCTTGCGATCACTTCAAACTGTCGCTGACATGGCTTAATGTTCTTAAGCCATAATTGCCCTTAACCTTGAGCGGCTGAATAAGTAGATTGTGCGATTGCGAAGCTGCTACATTTGTATATATGTATGTATGTTGACCAGTCTCTTGTCAGTTTTGTGGCTTGGTAATTTTCCCAAGAATTGGAGGAGATGGTTTACTTTATTTTGTTTTAAATTTTTTTTTTATTGTTCAGAACGCTTCTAGAATTCTAGCAAAAGTCAACAATCCAGTAATATTCACACATATAAATTTACATATTAATACAACACAATTTCGCATTCTACTTATCCAGCTGGACTTTTGCTTGCATGTTTTTCATGCCATTCTCATACATCAAGCTTAACTGTTCAATCACTTCGAAGCATACATATATACATATATACATACATCCGCACATATAAATGCATTCATATATCTATTTATAAGCCGATCAACGTCTTCCCACAATTGGGTTATCTGTACAAGGTATTCAGCTGCTATTTAGCCAAGGTCACTTACTCGTTCAATGGGTGGATTACAGTGTACAAAGTGGGTCCTCACTTTTCTAAATACCTATTCGTTTCACTTATCGTGATTAGTTGTGTCACGAATGTTGTTTTATCTTAGTTAAAGTTAAGGTGAAGAATTTTCTCATGATTTGCTTAAAACAATTGTTAGTTACACCAATCAAATAAATTTGCATATAGGTTACATTGAGGTGTAGAATTATACACCATTGTACACCTGAAATTAACAAGATATGTAGTAAAATAAAAATAAAATAAAATTTAATAATTACTTAAATATCAATGCGCTTAACCCATTAATTAAACTAATAATTAGTTTTATTTGCCATTTACTCAGCCTGAATGAGCGACAAATCGATTCCAACACGACAATTACGACATATGTAGCCTTGAACATGAACATGAACATGGCGGCATAAATTTGCATAGAAGTTTTTTTGCGCCAAAGCCAAATAAATAAAAGTTTGAAACAACAAATAGGTGTTGCGTGAAATTTTATTTTATTTCTTCTTCTTCTTCTTGTTTGGCGCTGTAACCGCCACCTGGTGTTTCCATAGCAGAGGAGGCCCTACTCTTGCTTTGTTGAATACTTTCAGGGCTGAAGCTCTTATCTCCAGTCGTACAACATGGCCGAGCTAGTGAAACCGCTGCATTTTAATCAGCTGCACTGTGTCCATGTGGTCGTCGTAGCAGGGAGGAAAGGAAAAAAGATATTTGCGTATTCCAAGCTGAGGTTTCAGGTATCATATAGATGGATATAGAGCGAACCTACATACATGACATATGAACTTGTAGACGTGTCCTAATTTGGGTCGAAAACGATCACGTAGCGCCAAGTAAGAAGAAGTGCTAGTTCCCATATACACATACATATGATAGTGTCGATATGGTGAGTGTCGATCCTTCTCTCGTGGGTATTTTATCAGATTTGGTGTATGGTAAATTATGTGATCTATGATAAATTTCCTACTAGGTCTGAAGCCACGCTGATAAGGCTCAATCAATTAGTTTACGGTGGGCTTCAACGCGGCAGTTGTCGAATATTGCGAGGCCGCCTGTCTCTTATCTCCTCATCTGCCCGACTACTTTGAATGATATTCAGAAAGTCGGAGAGGCGTGACTTCCATACATTTAGCACGTCCATCTGAAAAATCTCCTGCGAAGTCGATTACCCACAGTCCTTTAACGGACGTTTCGTCGTGGAGGCTGAATTATGCTTTACCATCCTATCATCAAAATCCCCTAGCACGATTTTGATTTCGTGACGGAGGTAGCTTTGAGCGCTTCCATTGGGATGTGAGTGCCGTCGGCATGTAGGCTTAATTCGCCTAGATGGGACTTGTTTTGACACGCTAGTTCTCAGGGATTAACGACAGTTCGTTTGATATGCTTTCTTTGAAAGTTTCACTTAGACCTTTATAGTGCAAATATAATCCAATAGCCGAAATTAGCAAACGACCCAGCCTAATATTTGCTTGCACAAGCAGTGAAGTTTCCTGGATTAATGAGTATCCAAGGTGAGCAATTGTTTCCGTAATTTTTCCAGCAGCTGTTTAAAAACGTGCCATATTTTCCCCCATCTTTCAGCTATTTATAAAACCTTTATAAAGTTTTAATGCCTGCAACATCTGAAAGTATTGAATCTCTGAAGTATGCCAACATTTTTTTCAAAGTCGATTTTTTTTGTGGAAATATTTTTTTCCGGTTGATAATTTTGTTCTCCCTTTATAAAAAACTTTTTCAATTCGATAGTGAAGTACAAAATACGTTGAGCGGAACGAGAGAAAAGCTAAGAACACTCAACAATATTAGGCTAAACCGCGGTCAACAATATCCTCCTTAAACATTCTTACATAGCATAAGACTTCGATAGGTGTATTATCTTTAGTACTTAGAATTTCTATAGGGTTGCCATCTATCTAAAAAAAACTACCAGCACCCTTTTTTGTATCACAAAAATTGAGATGTCACATGAAAGGGCTTGGTTTTCAGATGTTCAATAAGTTTTTCTGTTGTCAAATAGGGTTGCCTTCTGTGGGCTGTTCATTGGACTAAAAAGTGAGGTGTCAAATGGAAGGACTTGACCTTCACATAAGTAAAACGATTTTATTTTTAGAACAGAGTTGCCGCCTGTCTAAAAAATTATAAAACTATATTATTCGTTTCATTAAAAACATGCGATGTCAAATGAAAGGGCTTGGCCATTAAGTATCCAATAAGGCTTCATTTATTTGAATAATTTTGCCTCCTGCTTACAAAATCACTGTATAAAATTCAATTAAAAATTATTAATAAAATTTCGAATAATTGCCATTTTTTTCATCCTTGTGAACTATAAAATATCATTTCCCCAAAAAAGCGCGACCTTGGAAAAAATGTTGGTTCGCTTCAGAGATGTACATATGTATGTGTGTATGTTCATCACTTTATATACGAACATACATGCGATTGTACACATATTATTTAGTTCACTATGACTAAATTTCACTGTTACCATAATTATTATAAGTAGCTACCTCTAGCTAAGTTACAGCTACATAAATGTATAAAATTTAATTGCTGCCTCTTTTTAGCTGCATTAATTTTAGTGGATGGTGCAGCATTTTCGTAAGTAATGCTCTTAGCTTTGATTGCTCAAACAAATTTTTCATAAAAGCCTTACTAAGTAAGTACAATTGCTCAAGCAAGCGACACACTTTCGAGAGCACTCAATTTAAATATATCACACAATTTAAAAAAAAAAATTGCACATATTCAGTTTGCTTTTTGAATAAAAATGCATGCGAATAAGTATCTCTTGAAATACGGGCCAGTAATTAATGCAACTAAGTAGATAAAATATACTCTAAGATGTAGACATAATATTTAGAGGTATTCAGGCGTTAATGCGAAATGCTGAGTTTTATCAAAAACAAACAGCCGAAAATCTCGCATCAGTCATTGCATTTGCTTGTGGTTGGTAAAGAGTGAAATGCACTGACTGATGCGAGATTTTCGGCTATTTTGCTATTGATAAAATTTCTCAATTTCGCATTTCGCACCGATGCAATGCATTTCACATTAACGCCTGAATATCTCTAATATTACCGAAAATTTATTTGCGAAGAAGTAAGTATAGCCGGGTAGGGAAGCTGATATCTACTGCAATATTCGCCACTTATGTATGAAAACGTGTTCGCATGTATTTCAATTGGAATTGCTGTTATCCAGCATTTGCCAGTTATGGGAAAAATCCTTATTTTTAATTTTACATCATAAAATGTGCAAGTTTTTAAGTAGCTAGGACTTCCCCTCTGTTGACTTATGCCAAATTTTTGGTTTGCGAATTTTCTTCCATACAAAATATGCTCGACAATTTTTTTTGTATGGAGAAAATGAGCAGCACTTTCCACAAAAAAAAAACAAAATAAATAAAAAATTGCCAAACATCAACGGTAAGTCTTCGCCATTATTGTTTTAACGTAGAATAATTTCTAGATCTAGGGTGACAATAAAAAATATCTACATATGTATGTATGTACGTACATAAGTTCACTAACCTTCAATAAAAATCTGTGATTAAATCGGCAAAACTGGCGCAAGTACCTAGCTAATGATTAATGTGCATAAATTTTACTGTTGAATGTTGTAAAATTTGGCGCAAGCTTAACAATACGCTATGCTGAGAAAGTGTTTCTGATAAGCAAATTATAGCTGATTATAAAAACCTGCAGATATTAAAGTTTAAAAAAGCAAATAAGTAATAAAACGTAAGAAAATGTGTAGACGCCATTATGGGTAAATGAAATAAAATTGTCGAAAACAAGAGGGCGATCAAAAAAACGTCAACGCATTTACCATTGCCGTTGTATCACCCTAACGTTCGCAAAATTTGTTAAAAAATATTGTTCTTTTCTGATGTAGATATGAAATTTATAGAAAAGTGGATAACTAAATATTTGAGAATAATTTTCCAAGAAAAACTGTAAAAAGTATAACACGGCGAAGATAGCATGTATTATTCATTAGTCCCCTCTTGTCAAGATGGTGTACATGGGCGTAGTCAGAACGAAGTTTAGGGTGGCCTCGTATAAATTTTTTTCAAAGCCAATAATTTTTACTAAAAAATTGTTTATTATAGCTTAAAATTATTATAACCAATAGAGCTATGTTGTACAAAAACACATAAATTGAAGTTCACAAAAGTTGATAAAAAAACTATTCGTCGATTTATGAACTTATTACTGCACATGTTTTTTTTTCCGAGGAGGATGCATCGAAAGCCTAACCCCGTCAGGGTGAGACTTTAAGCCAAACTAAAGCTCCTACCGTTAAGCACCGTTCCTCTCCTACTACCACCGTCAAGGATTTCGTCGGGATAATAACACTGTGTGACTACTTAAGTTATAAATCTAATGAAGCCCACAAAATATGCATACTTAGGGCCGGTTAATCAATGTCCGCTTAACACTAATCTCCGGTTAAAAATCGTTATCGATGTCGTCGACTCCAGCATATAACAAGGAGTCGGTAACGTCGATAACGATGTTTCACCGAAGATTAGTGTTAACCAGACATTGAGTAACCGGCTCTTAAAATTCTGAATACCCCCTCAAAATCTGGACTTTCCTTGAGCCTTATAATTTTTCTTAACGAACGACATGATCAAGCCAGCGTAGCGTATTTTGACTCGCTGCACTTATTTGTATTAAAAATTTCTTACCAAACATTTCCCAACTTAATTTCCTTAACAGCTTAAAGAGTGTAACAACTAATTAAATTAATTATTTTGCACAACTCACTGCAGAACTAAAAAGTCAAATCCACCTGCAAACTGCAAACACAACACTCGTACAAA
Organism: Rhagoletis zephyria; assembly: GCF_001687245.7. Taxonomy (NCBI): domain Eukaryota; kingdom Metazoa; phylum Arthropoda; class Insecta; order Diptera; family Tephritidae; genus Rhagoletis; species Rhagoletis zephyria. Next base: position 41,334 of record NW_016161430.1, on the reverse strand, counting down.
TATAAAACGATAGAAAAAATACAAAAGCACAAAATGCAATACCCAGTCGGCCGCCAACGTCGCTCGATTGGCCCCTTCTATTTGTTGTCAATACTCGTCCTATTGCCGGCATTGCTCAATCCGCAACATCACGTGGCTGCGATTACGACAATTAACTCGGAAGTAGTGAGCACAGAGCAACAACGACCACAACAGCAACCAACACAACCCACGCCACAACAACAGCAGCAACAAAGCGAAAAGCAACAAAGTCAACAGCAAAGCAACACAAAGCCAAACATAATTATCATTTTGATAGATGATATGGTGAGTTTTACCACCTATTTTATTCTTAACTAATATTCACCACAACCGTGATTGGTTGGTGATGTGTGAAATAAGCGTGAGAAAACCGAATATTTACTTTGGAAGAATTTGATGCGAGTGAAGTTTACGTTAGGTTAGTAGGGCGCGTACGAATGACTCATACTTCCACTCGGAGGCAAATTTGCCCATTGTGAATGCCCTCTGTGAGTGTCAGGAGGTGGCTCATCCTTCTAACCGTAGTTAATCCATACGGTCAGTATAAAGTCTTTCAAACCATTTACTATACCAGATGAAGCCGTGGATTTTCGATATTTTCACCTCCGCTGTCCCCCAAGGCATTAAAAGTATGGGAATCTTAAAACTAAAATCCCAGGATAACGTGAGGTAATAAGTTTCGACATCTTAGTCGGCCTAATTTGTGTTACGCCGTCCACTATTAATTACCTCCAAGACCCGATGCATGCCCATAGTTGGTCTGCTCCCACAGGATGAACTTCATTAAGTCAAAAGAGTTCGAAGTGGAGTGATGCAAATTAATTTGAACCACTTCCAGCTAACTCCCTGGTGCTTTATGGCCTTGTACCAGGTATTCGAACTTTACCGGTGCCAAACCCGAACTTGATACTGCCCTCCCTGAACTTAATGTTGTCGAGTGACGTTTGGTCCACCGCGACCAGCATATCGCTCCCGGTCCTCGTCTCGTAGGTGGTCAAAGACACCCCTTGCCATTGAGACCTGCTCAGCCCGAGGTTTTGTCGTCCGATTAATTTCAAGATGGACTCCGTGCTGATAGTTATCTCCAGCTGCGCTCCTGGCCAAGGTAAGCCAGGACCAGAGTGAAGTTTTAAGTTAGCGAGATTTGAAAATTTCTTTTTGCGTGAGAATATATGAAATTACTCAAAAAAAAAAAAAAGAGAAAAAATAATACCAGTAATGGTACTTATACTTATAAAGTTTTGTAGTTTTGGTCAGTTTTAGTTAAGCCTTAGTTTAGGTTTAAGGTTACCTAGAGATGCGTTTTTAAGGTATAGAAATATGTGAGAGAGTACAAGTCTGAGTAGTAAGGAGCAAAATCTATTCAACAAAGTGTGATTGATTTTGACATTGCTCTCAGAAGAACCATCCTGTAGAGTCAAATTGAAAAAAATTTTATGAATTTTGAATCGCTTGTATACATTTTTTGACATATTATTACTTCAAAAGGGAGTCTGCCTGAGTTGTCACTCACACCTTGTTTAACACACCTTGGTAAGGAGCTTGCACACAACAATTTCTCCTTCATTCTTGTTTTCGTACGAGTTGAGAATTTGAAATTTTCCTTTCCTTTCGAATCGTATGAAAACAGGAACATTATTTGCGGTCCCTGGGTTACTGAAAGATTTCTGAACTAAGCTAATCGAAGACATTTTTCCTTAAACTTCGTATGTATTTGTCACCTTGACATCAATATAAATCGTACCTTGACCCTTACTAAAGCTGGTGGTTTACTTTGCTATTTGACGTTTTATTTTTTTAATTTCAATTTACAAATTCTATACGCAATGCAATAAAGAATTTGTACTGCTTTCCTAATACTTAAGCGCTTTGGCCGGCAAAAAAAAAAAATTGCGTAAGGCTCTTAATTAAAAGAGATTACAATTCACATATACGCAGCTTGAATATACCCTGCACGACTAAACACACTTCATGAGAGCAAGAAACGTTCGTTCATTCATTTCTGTTCACTTTCAACAAGATTACTCATACGCCGTGTACTCAAACGCTTACACATATTCTCTACCTTTTGTAGGGCTTTAACGATGTCAGCTTTCATGGCTCGAATCAAATATTAACACCGAACATTGATGCGCTCGCCTACAATGGCATCATATTGAATCGTCACTATGTGCCCAATTTGTGTACTCCGTCGCGTGCGTCGTTGCTCACCGGCAAATATCCAATACATACAGGTGAGTAGTATGCCAGTAGCGCCAGTAGCGCCAGTAGACATATATGTATTTGTAATGCACAGTTAAGTGAGTTTGGTGGCGGGAGAAAGGATTAATTGAAGTGGCTTAACGAAAGCGCACACAAAATGCCACGCTTAATTAAAAGGCAATACAGTGGCGATGCCTTTTTTAATTTTTAATCAACACACACATTTTTTACAGATTTTGTTTTTGTCATGCAAGCGTACAGTTGCCTCACATATTTTTTATGCTCAACTTTTGCTTTTTTTTACGCATCTGAGACTCTTCTTTTTTTGCCCCAAAATCAACGACATGCGCCTTTTAGGTATGCAACACTCCGTCATCATTAACGATCAGCCGTGGGGGCTGCCAATTGGCGAACGTCTGCTGCCCGAAATACTACACGATGCCGGTTATGCAACAAATTTAATAGGTAAATGGCATTTGGGTTTCTGGCGCAAAGAATTGACGCCTACATTGCGCGGTTTCGATCATCATTTCGGCTACTATTCCGGCTACATTGATTACTACAATCACACAATGCATATGCTGGTGAGTTGAAAGCTGCAGTGAATTTAATGGCAATGGTTTGAGTTTTAAATTTTATTAAAATGAATTTAATCCGAAATTTTATATTATTTTTCAAAGACTTACGAGTATTTTTGTTGAATTTTTGCTTCTTTAGGACCGCAATTACTCGGCCGGCTTGGATTTCCGTCGCGACTTGTCGCCATGGCCTGAGGCTGATGGCCTTTATGCAACTGATGTTTTCACACAGGAAGCGGAGCGCGTTATCTACCAACATGATGCGGCGGCAAAGCCTTTGTTTCTGCTAATGAGCCACTTGGCTGTGCACACCGGTAATGAGAATAATCCAATGCAGGCGCCTGAAGAGGAGTTGGAGAAATTTTCGCACATCAGTGATGTGAAGAGGCGCACTTATGCAGGTGGGTGGAAGGATTAATATACATATTAGGCAGCTTTTTTTTTGAAAGTTTCGTAGGTAATCAAGATACTGATGAAAATTCAACCGAGCTAAAGATTGCCGGTAATAACAAACTAAAATAGGTGAACTATTCTGGGTAAATATACAGATTAATTGATTCACTTTGGGGTGCTTTGCTTTCTCAAACGAAGTTAAAGGACTCACGGAAGTACCAATGGGGCACGAACCTATTGAGTATATGTTCGGCACGGTCAAAGCCCAACATAAGAACATCTAAAGTAACCATCAAATGAGAAAGAGTTAAATTCCATGAACGGTAAAATATAGAAACAGACTATTGAATTACAAATATGAAACTTAACAGTAAACATTGAACATGTAAACGGTTTTATTTTCAAAGTCCAAAGAATATGTCCACTTTTCCACGCCGTTTTCACGTATGCCGTTTTGAAATAATCACAAATATATTTCTTCCTGAAAATTCTGTGTTTTGATGTCCATGAATGTATGTCCCGTTTTTTATGACCGAAAACCCATGCTCGCTATTTAAACCTAATACTTGTGTCCTGTTTTAAAATAATCCAAAATTTATATGTTCAAACTTTTTACAGTTTTAAAGTTACCAAAAATTTATATTTTGGTTTTAGATACGAGAAAACTATGTCCCATTTATAATTACTAAAAAATATATCCAGTTTTTAAATGCCAAAAAATTATGTCTATGTTTTGATGTCCAAAAATGTATGTCCAATTTTTAAATAACCGAAAACCTATCTCCTGTTCTTATGACCCAACATTTATATCCAGCTTTTAAATTAAAACAAAAATATGTTTAGTTTTTAAACAATCAAAAGTTTATGTCTTGTTTTTAAATGGCCAAAAATGAACGTTAAGTCAAATGACCAAAAACAAATTAGGCATAAAAAAATTATGTCCAATTTTTAATTACTAAAAAAATATGCGCAGTTTTTCAATGACCAAAAAATGATGTCCAGTTTTCAAATGACCAGGTTTTATACGACCATAAATTCGTGTCCAGTTTTTAAGTTACCTAAAATGTATGTCCAGTTTTTATATACGAAGAAAATTATTTACAGTTTTTTATTGATCTTATTGATAATGTTGCCTGTTTTTAAGCGATGACAAATGTATGTGACAGTTTTTAAATTACCAGAAATATATGTTTGTTTTTAAACGACCAAAAACTGATGTCTAATTATGAAATGGTCACGAAAAATGTATGTCCAATTTTTAATAACTAAAATATCATATTCAGTTCTTAAATGAACACATATATATGTCAACTTTTTAAATGACCAAAAATGTATGTCCAGTTTTTAATTAATCAACAATTTATGTCCTTTTCTAAATGACCAAGAATTTATATACTGTTAGTAAATACCATAAAATTGTGTCGAGTTTTTTTATGGCCAAAAATTTATGTCCAGTTTTTAATAATAAAAAATGTGTGCGCAGTTACAAAAAAACCAACCATTTTCAAATGATAAAAAATGTGTACGTAGATTTTAGTTGCCCAAAAATTATATCCAAGTTTTTTACTCGATTACTAAAAGATACATGATTTTTTATCGAAACTTTTAGGACAATGATTTCAGCGGCTAAGCCACTTAACTCAAGCCTTTCATATTTTCAAGCTTGATAATTCCAGTTTGGGCTGAATCTCTTTAACCTTGCTTTTTGTATTACACATTTACATACGTCTCAAATTCTGTTCTAGGCATGATCTCCCGCCTGGATGACAGCGTTGGCCGCGTAATACGTGCGCTCTCCAACAAAGCTATGCTTAACAACTCAATCGTACTGCTATACTCAGACAATGGTGCACCCACTGTGGGTATACACTCGAATGCTGGCTCCAATCATCCCTTCCGCGGCGTAAGTATACATATTAAGAAACAAATAAATTAACCGCAATTAACTGTTATTTAACACCTTCGACCACACAGCAAAAGGAGTCACCTTGGGAAGGCGGCATACGCTCCGCTGGTCTGATTTGGAGCCCACTGTTGCAGCAACAGAGCTACGTTTCCAATCAAGTAGTGCACGCCATCGATTGGCTACCCACATTAACGAGCGCTGCTGGCATTGAACTACCGTCAAAAATGAAACTCGATGGCGTTAATTTATGGCGCGTGCTCAGCGAAAATGGTGCAGCACAACCGCGACGCCTGATTCACGTGCTGGACGACAACGTCGGCTATAGCGCTTTCACACGTGGCACCCTAAAGTATGTGAATGGCACGAGCTTCAATGGTCTCTACGATGGCTGGTTGGGTGACTTACCAACGGCAGAGCAGGACCCCACCGCGCCATATTATGTTCAGCAGGTGCTATCCTCAGAGGTACACCACGTGCTGGGTAATGAGGAGCTCAGCGTGGAACAAGTGGAACGATTGCGTGCACAAGCAACGCATGAATGCCCCAACAACGAGGAGAATTACACACAGGCTGTGTATCGTTGTGAGCCGTTATTGGAGCCATGTTTCTTCGATATCGAAAAGGATCCTTGCGAGCGTTATAATTTAGCCAAACTGTATCCGCTACAGGTACAGCTGTTGGCACAGGAGGTGGAACAGTTTAGGGAGAGCGCAGTGGAGAGTGCGCGTCGGGATTACAGTGATCCGCGCTGTGATCCTGCCCTACATGGCGGCGTTTGGGAATGGTGGGCAGAGACGTCGGCTGCGAACGGACGATGCCATATGCACATGGCGTTCGGATTGGTAACAGCAGCGGTCAATGTGATATGTGCGCTTGTGTGGCGTGTCGCTCAGTTTGAATTTTAATCAGCGGAAAAGCGGATTTTTATTGCATTTAATTATTTGATTTAAAATTTTTTAATTTTAAGAAAAAATATTTGTTAAAGTACTTACTTAGTAACTGCCATACAAAATTGAATAAATTATTAAACAAAGAAAATCGTATAAAGCCCTGAAAACTTCGAAAAT
>NW_016161430.1:11368-21884 GCF_001687245.7 Rhagoletis zephyria | reverse complement strand
CTACAAGTTTTCACGTAACCGTCGTAAATAGTTTCGAATTACAAATTTCCAGTACTCGACCAATGCGTGCAAATACACGTTAACTTTGATTTTTTTCTTCAAAATTCTACAGCTCAGAGCATTTTATGGTATAATCTTGGTCAGTGATAGGGTTTCCTCTGAATTGAATGCTCTACAAAAGTGTACATTACGGCGTAACCCTAACTCCCATCAGCGAGGTAGTACGGTTCACTAAACCCAATTTTTTCATCAATAACAAGAGCTAAAGAAAAAATTATAATGGCAAACTTTTCAATTTCCTACAAGAAGGTTCTAGAACACGAAATCGCTAGCATTGATATTTCCTGATATATCGGGGTGTATGTTACGTAGTCTCTACAAAATTTTCAAACCAAAACCTGCTTTAACCTCTTTCATTCGGCACCCATATTCTGATACATACATTTTTTAATTAACTAATTGCCGTAATTCCAGATAAATTTGAATTTTGAAACATGTGGCAACACCAAACCCAATTCCATTGGTAGCCTTCTTTTTTCTGATAATTTAACTTATTAAACAATTTGAATTTAATCTTTTAAACAGGTGGCAATCTTTTGAACACCTAAAAAATATTGTTAATGTTTAAAGTAAAGAGTTCTTAACACGCCTTCGGTGTCAAACTTTTTAATATTTCATAAAACTTGTGTATCATTTAATTACAATCTGAATGTTCTAAATTTCTTTCGTGAAACGCCCAAATTGTGATATATATCTCAATTACCTAATTGCATAGAAAATGAAATATCGAATTTTATTTTTTAAACAGGTGGCAACCCTCCTACATGTAGTTAAGAAATAAAACCCAACAGCAGCAGCAGCAACAACAACCATGCCAGAAGAACTTCTCCAGTTCACATTTTGTAAGCGACTCACCGCCAATCTTCACTTTAAATTCTACCACAATTTCGGATACAGATTTCAGCACTGAAATCGCAAGTCCCGATAGCGCAGCAATACTTGGGAGCTATGGCAACAACAACAACAGTGGCAGTAACAGCAATAATAGCAGCAGTGATTCGGATAAATTGAATAGCAGCAACAATGCTACATTCACGAACAACAACAACAACAACAACGGCAATAATGCTTCAAAAAATCTTAGCAACACGAATTTGCTCGATCGCACCATGAACGTGTCGACTCTGTTGCGCAGCGTCGGCCTGGAGCAGTACGTGGAGGCGTTTGAGGAGCAAAATTTGGATTTGGAGCAGTTCTTGAATATACGCACTGAGGACTTTCAGCGCTTGGGCGTGACCAAAGCGAAGCATCAGCAAAAACTTTTAGATTTGCTAAGCGAATTAAATGGCGCAGAAATTTAGTTTTCGTTCTGTCTTTGTTTGTTGTTTTTATTCAAATGTGTATTTCGAGATGCCATGATCTTGTGCCTAACGTTGATCGTTTTCGCTGTTACCTAGAGCGGCAATTTTCGCGCATTAAATAGAGCTTTTTTTAGTATGTATTTTTTATTTGGTATTTATCTATATATATGTATGTATATTAGGGTGCCTCAGCACAAAAAAAAAATTAAATAAAGATTAAATTGATTAAAACTGATATTTTTTTAAGTCGGTTTTTTCTTGGTGTTTATATTTGCGGAATTCTTTATATAAAATATATTAGAGTGCCCACATAAAAAGGTCGCGGTTTTCTAACCGGCAGTATGAAGTTTATTAGATTTCAAGATTTCCAACAGTAGGTCTTAAAATATAATAGATTTTAAATTATACAAAGCACTCAATATACTCAAGAAACTGTGGGCCAAATATAGTAAAACTTCGTTTTAGGTTTTACTCTCTTATGCCAGGATTCTTTTTTTCAAGGAATTTGTAGCCTCAAAAATATAATTTATTCCAAAAACTATTAAAAAAAAATGTTGAATAACAATATGGGTACCAAGTGAAAGAGAAAATTCTGCAGAATTTAAAAAATTTTAATTTTTTGGCTCACACGGCCGAGTAGGTATTAAAAATGCCTTTATAATTAATTTTACTTTTTTAAGGTAATAAAATAAGAAGGACGACTCGAATTCTGGGATGCAATCGAGTGTATATTAGTCCTTAACATATAATTTTTTCAAAAATAATGATTCCAAAATTTCCAGGATATTCAAGAATAAAATTTTTATAAGACATTTGGAATACCTAATCGGCCTTATACATTAAGAAATTAAGAAATTTACGACATTCAACAATACGAAACTTACAATACCGTTGTGAATCCCTCATATATTTAATACTTATTCAGCTCCGCCCGAACTTAGACTTTTTTACTTGTTGTGTATAAAATGTACTGTCCCACGGTTTTATGATGGAAAAATAGTACCGATTTTTTTTTTTTTTTTTGTATTAAAAGGTTTTATTTCTAAACTATATGTAGGAGGGCTGCCACCTGTTCAAAAACTCAACTCAATTTATCAGTTAATTGAAATATGTAAGGCTTAAAAAAACATTTTTCTCCGAAATTTTTTTCAAGATTTGAATTTAAATTTACATCTAAGCTTTTTTCGCTCGGATTATTTTGCATACGAAAACTGTGTCATTTTGTTTGAGAATGGGTTGGTTCGCCAAATGTGGTAAAATCTGAAAATCCACATTGCAAATTGAAATATTTTCCTATTGCATCTCCAATTGGCTTCCAACCTTAAGTTTCATTGGGTGAATTCACCACAAACTTGAACAATCGCACAGGTGTCATTTACACTGATTTCAGCAAAGCATTTGATATCGCATTCAATTCTCATATATGTACATACTTGATCAAATTGATTTCCGTCCAATCTTGCTGCTTAATTAATGGGCAGGAAACAAATCATATAATATATAATTCTTGTGCTTAACAATAATTTATTTGACTTTTATTTATTAACCAACTTTGTAATTGCTACTAGTACATATTAAAGATTTAAAAGTAAGATTACACAGGACGGATTAATTATTAGAGAATAAAAGCTCAAAATACATTTTTTGAATTACTGCTGCTAAATTAAGATATATATTTTTTAGGCATTCAAGTCTTTAATCATGGAAAAAACATTTATTACATATTGGGTATAATTGGATGGAATACATTCGCCAGTTGATAAAGCTTAAGTACTAAAAATATTATATATAATGAAATCTAATTTTGTTCAATTGTACTATTAACGAGTTTATATAGCATATGTAATAGTTGTATAGTAGGGTGATCCTTAAAATAGCAACAGCATGGGGCACCTCACCAAAATAAAAAAGTGCGGTCGCGTAACAGCGTTTGAAAAAATTTTAAATTTTTAAATGCAAAAATTAGACGAAATTTTTAATTAAACCAACTATAAATAACTCAGCAAGTCCATGAAAATATATGAGTAAATTCCAGTAACTTGTCAAATACATATATCACATTTAAAGTAACAAACTTTTTGAAATTTTTGCGATTTAAAGAAAAAACAAGGGTTTCAAAAACTAAAAATTAAAAAAAAAATTAATTTTTCGTTAATATCTTTATTTTGTACGTAGAAAAAAGAAAAAGAGATGCCCCATACAAAATTTAAATGTTGATATTTTAAGGACCATCCTAATGTGTACCTATTATACATACTACTTCTTTAAATTTTTATTTTTTTTTTAAGTAGCTAAAATATGAAAGTATGTAAATTTATGCATATTGAAACTTAACAAACTAATAAACCTTACACAGAATGGGGCTTAGCGCAGAGTAGCTGCTTTTACATTGTACATTTTTGCAGCCTAAAAGTATACAACGGATTTTTGAAATTAGAAACAAATTTTGAAAACATTTTGTTTTGCATTTTCAATCAATTTCAAGGTATTAAGTGATTCCTTTCCATTTTGAAAAATCATTTATACACTTCTCATACGAACCCCCTAAATTTAAGTACATTTGGACTTACATATACGTTTTCTACAAATAAAAATAATTACATATTCAGCACGCCTAATAACAATGCCAAGAGTTACTAAAGTACATATACATTGATATATACACCCCGTGTCATAATTATAAACGCACTACAATTGGACAAGTTTTACGAATTTTTTTTTTTTGTTATTTTATTTTACTTTTTTTAACAAAATATATTTTATTCTTTAACAAAACTGTATATATCCAAGTTACAAACTTTGTGTAATATGTAAGCAAAATCAACACCCTTTGGTAAAATTTCAAGCTTTTAAATTAGAAAGGTTTTGAGTAATTCGATTTCTTAGAAAGATTTTGGGTACGCAACATTGTAGCTAAATAAATTTTAGTACAATAAAGTGGATTTTTGCAGTAGATAGGACTTATCATTGAATTTTTTTTTTATTGAAGGCATTGCTGTTTTTTTTTTCATATAAAAATATCGTTCAACATGCTTCGTATGGAAGAAAATTACGGACATCATCACCGACAAAAAATTTCTAAAATCAACAGTAAGTGCCAACTACTTTTAACTTCCACTTTATTAACTAAAATTGAATGAGCTAAAAAACTGCATACTCCGAATCGAATGAAAAAGCTTGAAATTTTACCAATGTTTCAAACATTTTTTGAACAGTTTTTGTTAAAGAATAACCTATGTTTTTATATAAAGAGCATAAAAATTATATAACAAAAAAACAAATTATTAAAACTTGTAATTTTGTGGTGCGCTTATAATTATGACACGGGGTGTATATTTTTACATTCACTTACAAATTCGAAAATAATACTTTCTTTTTGCTTCAGTTGCTATTTACATATATCGCAAATTTTAACAGGCAATCAACGTAAATTATGAAAAATCCAAAATTCAATGCCTTGAAATTTATAGAATTTTTTAAAGAACTAAAAACTAAATGAAATTGAACGGTAAATGGAACAAGAAACAAATATTTCGTTCATACTTTTTACAAGCAAACATTTATAGAGTTGTGTGGATGCATAATTTTAGGCGTCGCAGGTAAAAGGCGCCAAATTTTGTTAAAAAAATTCCGAATTTACGGTTTCTTGTGCGATTGCGCATATTTCGTACAAGTGTATGTATGTATGTATGTATTTTGTGTATGAATTTTGACATGCGTGTCCAACAGCAAATGCAATGCATTCTGCAGTGACGCCTCATCGATTAGTTTCGCTGCTGGGTGTATGTGTCTGTGTTGAAGTGTTTTTGTGCGTGTGTGTATGTAAGCGCTTTAAATTGCTAATCAGTTTAGTTATGTGCTTGCTATTATTTCTGTCCTCTTCTACATCATTTTTTTCACGCCTTCCCAACGCCTTTCCCTATTCAATCATATTAAATAGCAGACATGAGAATATCATGCCAAATATCTGTAAATAAAAATCAAAAAAAAAGGATCAGCTAAATTGCTTCAATTAAATAATACCCACACTACTTACCATTAATATGGCCACCGCTATTGCCGTGCCACCAATTAACGCCGCATGATCGCGTATGAAGTTTGTCGTTACATATAAACAACCCTGACTATAGAGATTGGTTATCGTTGGAAAGATGCTACAGTCTTTGCGTTGTCCACCAAATAATTCCTGACAACACGACTCCGGTACGGGTCCATAACGATTCCAATCGTGCCAAGTATCCACACCGCAGCATTGCAAGCGCTCTTGCGTCTGATCCCAAGCCATGGTGACATCGCGACGGCTTCCATACAGTGCCATGGTGGCGCGCATTTCCTGAGGTAGAAATTTTAATTAATATGAGGTAAACAAAAAAAATGAATTCATTCAGGGATACTTACCTGTCGCATCGTCTGCTGTACGCGTTCTCTGAAGACATAACCCAGTATGCCTCCGATTAGCATCGTTACAAACACCAGCGCAACGATTATGAAATACTGAAATTTAAAGAAAAGAAAAGTCAGGTTATTTTAGTGTTTGGATAACAGAATGAAAGATTTTTATATTACAGGCATGTTTCGATTTTGCAATTCGAAAATGGTTTCTTCATTCGGTCTCGCTGTAAAGTTATACTTAATATCGTGTGATTAGGTAAGAACTAAATATCTCTTTCGAAGCTACATCATCAATGAACATGCAAACCGTACAAAATTTATAAAATTTCCGTGCTCATAACACCCGCCGTCCAGGATAGTCTATCAATACTTATTCTGGCAGCCAAGCTGTTATTAAATCTCTAAACTCTAACTGACCAACGTCCATATTAAACAAAGAACGCAGATGGACTCTCAACTTGCTGTCATCAAAATGCTCTTTGACTATTGTATGGTTCACTGGACACAGAGACATTCTTGACAACTGCATAGCCGACAAGCTGGCAAGAACAGGGATGGAAATATCCGATGTATGCTCCTGATGCAGGCATACCTGTAACTCCTGGAAAATACAGATTAAAGGATCAATTCATAGAGAAGCTGAATGCTAGGTGGGCTGCGAAAACCACCTGCCATCCTACATATCAGGCAAATTGATGTAAGCCATCGGTAGCTCCACTCGGCTCCACCGCTCTTCTCTCAGATTAGCAGTCAGGGTACTCACCGGACACTGCCTAAGGGGCACGCATTGAAAAAAGTTGGGATAGCCAACCAATGATTTTTGCCGTAGCTGCAGGGACGAGGGAGAGGTGGAGAGCATCGATTTTTATCTCTGCCACTGCCCGCCGTAGCCAGAAAGCGGAACCAATTATTCAACAAGTACTTTTTAGATTGCTAAACCGGCCTGTGACCGAGTAGTTAGAGGTCCACACTACCACTCCGTAGGACCTGGTTGCGATCCCTGGATTCATAAAAAAGCGTGTGTGCCTACAAAACGCCATTCGCGGGAAGCATTGATATGTTGCTTCCATCTGAAGAAAAGTGCAGCAGGAAGTCATCGGCTGCTGTGGGAAGCTTACGGAGAGCCAGCTCCATCAAGTAAAACCTTGAGGACTGGTTTTGAGATTTCAAAAATGGTGATTTTCACATAAACAACAAGGAGCGCGCAGGAAGGCCATCAACGTTTGTATACGCCTTATATTTAGCTCAGAACTTACATCATCAGATTACCATTTGTTCTAGTCGAGATTACCATTTGTTCTGGTCGATTGGTCTACAAAGACAAGCAGTTTTATTAGCGCAGTAGCCATGGATTGGCTGAAAAGAGGGAAAAGTTCATAGCTATCGATACCAATTTCATGCGCACTGCCACATTGTATAATCCAGGCTCGATTCCTAGTTCGACCATCTAAACAAAGTCTTTTTTTTTTTAAATACCGGTCGGCAGGCTTGCTTTCCTCTTAATGTATTTTTGCTGTGAAAACTTCTCACAGAAAACCATCTGCCGTGCGGTTCCTCCATTTGATTTACGACATGAAAGCGCACACCCCAGATGGGAGGAGAAGCACGAACAATCACTCTGCGTAAAATGTGTGAAGCGGCAAATGGTCATCCAATTAGAAACGCCACATGAAGCCAAGTTCCTCTCCACTTGAACTTTCCATCGCAGTGGTTCTGAGTTGAATACTTTAAGAGCGGGAGCATCGGTGCCCATTCAAACGACTTGGCCAAGCCAGCTCAAGTAAACAAAATTCACAAACATAAAAAAGACAGTTACAGTATAAAGCTGTAGGTTCCTTCATTTGCTTGAGACCACACAAAATGGATGGGAAATTCGACAAAATGCTTACAAAATGTGGGAGCGCGAAATATGGGTACTTTTAATTTTTTTAATAGAAACGGACCAAAAATCTCACTTGTTTATTTTCGACTTTAGCTATGCTTAATTTATATGCATATATCATTCGAACTTACCGTTAACAGCAGACATTTCACTTCTTTGCCCGCGCCCACACAACCCAAAAACGAGAGTAAACAAATCGCTACAGAAGTAACCAATAAAACGTAAACTGCACCCGAGAAGAGATTTGTACCCAACAATTCGTTCATGAAACTACGATCGACGAGGGTCCATAGTGTGAGTGTGAAAACAGTGGCGCCGCCAATCTGAAAACCAAAAGAAAGAATTAAAATTACTACAAAAAGTTAAGTAAATTAAATGTGATATAATTTCAAGATTGAAGGTTTCTTTAATTAAGGTCACAATAGAGATGCGAGCAATAAGAAATTTTAGTTATTAAGTTTCATTTCTACTCACAAATATTATGAAATTCGATATGAAAAGACTGTACTTGACGAATTGCCCGCAGCAATCCATACGCGAACTGAAACCCATGTCGTCGTCCTGCAAAAAAAAAATATAAGATAAAAAGGTGTTATAAAAGGTAAAGAAAAAAGAACGAAATTTTGAAAATAAAATGCGCTACTTTACGCTATAATTAATCATTAATCAATAAATTGTCGCCGCGCGTAACAAATCGTGCGTGTTAAAAAATGAATGCCAAATAAATTAGACTGATTGGCACGAGAGAACGGCGAAGAAAAAAATACTTTGCGCGCTTAAGTGCTAAATTTAGCAACTTAAATTGTTTCGCAAGCCATAAATTGAGCGCTATAAAACGACTATTATAATTTTATTTTATTTTATTTTTTTATCCATCTAAGCCGTCACTTCAGTCACGCCAGATTTGTCGCAATTGACTGGCATTAAAATTTATAGCATTCGCAAGCGCTGCTGAAGTGTCGAAGAATCAAAAAGAAAAAAGATAGGAAAATGGAATAAAAAATAAATAAAAAATTTAGCAAAGTTACTTAACGGCTACAAGCATAATAATGTATTCTATAAATTACCAATATCCGTCAATATTGGAAACTACACTTGTCAGCAGCAAGTGCTTGTTATTTGTACGTAGACGGATATCGGAAACTGACAGTAAATACTTCAGCTGTTACCCATAAACTCATCGGACAGCTGCTACCATGATAAAAATATAGTAAGGTAGAACCGCTGAGAGTCACTTTTAAAATTCTTGACGTTTCCAAGCAATTTAATTTTTAAATTTACTCACAAACTCACACACACATTTTCATTTTCAATCTCAAGCAACAACAATTTCGAACAATTTCATTTTTTTATTTTCACATTTATATGATTTTAAAATGTTGGCAAACTTCAAAAAAAAATCATGGCCGACAAATTGAGAGAACGGTTATACCTTGCTATGTTTTTATCATGGCTGCTACCAAAGCCCGTTTCCGGATGTTCGCGCATACATCCTCAAGCCCATACTGAATAGTGATATGTACATATTTGTTAAAAATCAGCGCTCATAGCTAGGCAATTCCCATCACAACAATGATACCCACTTAAACTGCTAGCCGTAGTGTTGAGAGTTCAATGGCTGCGCAGACGCCGCTGGATATGTAAAAAATATATCTATTTACATGTTTGGTTTATTACAATTCTGTGTGTGTGCAGCCGTGAACAGTTAAGAATTTATTGTGAGTCACTGCAGCCGGAATGCTATGCGTAATTATAATTCCAAAAGTCAGTTAAGCTGACATTAAGTATCGCCTTTTTTGGTTCAAAGCATTTGTAAAAATTGGCTCACATTAAAATTATAAACAAGATGAGTTGATCGGTTTTTTCCTATTGCTTAATTGCGTGGGATTCCCTAGTTTTGAATGTGTATTCCTTTGTTTGTTAAAAATTAAAGCCATATAAATTTCGACTACGCTCAGTTGGACTGAAATACCTTTTGATGAAGCGAGTAGAAGAATTTTTTTTCTGTATAAATACCTGAATATTTTATGTGCAAATAAAGACTGTTTCTAGTCGCTAGATAGGTTCTAGGTAAGATTCCATACGATCCGACTCGAATGAATCACTTTTTTTTCTCTTCTGCTGTATACTCGGTGTTTAGGTAGATGGATAGATAAATAGATATAAATGGAGTAAGCTACTACTAGGCATATTGTGCATTCATCTTATCACAACACTGTATATAGCCTTAAAAGCTCTATATATTTTAGAATAGATCACCGGGGTAGGGAGTGTTTGTACTCTTCTCGTGACCACAGATGTTCTATGCACCTCTCCATTCTCCGTGAAACGGTCTCGCACCCCAGGAGTCACGAAAGCGACATAGATCACTTGACCAGCTCACTAGGTTATGCAAGTGGCCTCTTAGCCCACAACGATCCGTTAAAATACCTGTTTATGAGAAGCCTGTAGCTCTTTAGATTGTAACACCTAGCAAGCTCTTAGCTTGATGGTGACCTCTGGTGTTTCGCCAATGCAGTTCCCTCAGTTTCGTATTTTCCTTTCTGAGTGCTTCCTTTAACGTGTGAGGTCCTACAGCACGGAAGGACTCAGGTTACAAAATGTGAGGTAACGTTCAGTACAGACGTGTTAGAATCACAACGTACCCGAGGTCTGACTGGCACTTATGATAACCATTTACTCACTGGAATATTTTCGCTGACGTTCACGTCCGATTGGAATATAGTTGGGATTTAGCCCATTGCAACTACTATGCTTGATCTGTGCCCAGATGAGTTATGAGAATTTCAATGTTACGGGATAATGCCACTTTCTTTTTTCCACAAACCTCCCGGATGAAATTCGTAAGAGATCGTTTGGCTGCCAGCCCTATTCCAATGTT
>NW_016161430.1:0-11268 GCF_001687245.7 Rhagoletis zephyria | reverse complement strand
TTTTCGTGCAAAGAAGGATGTGCAGCTAAGCAAAATATACTGTAGTACTACGCTGCCTCAATTGGTAATATAGAAGGAAAAAGTATGAAAAAATCAGAGAGGCAAAAGCCAAATGGTGTCCGAATTGGGCTGGAATATATATGTTGCATATGTATATATGTGCCCCATATGTACATATGTAACTAGTATGCATGTGGATGTGGCACACGAGCATGAAAATGAGCGTATTAAGAAATATGTAGTTTTAATTAAGAATTGAAAATGCGTTTTGTAAAACTTAAGCGGAAAAAGTGGCTTTTTCTAAAAAAGTTTAATTTTTTCTGCCAAATTTTTTGAATTATTTATCTATGTAGTCCGCTAGCACCTAAGAAAGCAAATCACCCAGTACTTAAGATCAGATCCCCATCCCCCCAGTGCCCAAAAATTGCAAACTAACAAAATTACACAGTAATTCGCCAATATAATTGAAGCATTTCTTAAATATTTCCTCTACTTATATTAAGTATGTATATCCATTGTCCGAGATTTTTTCAACTGCTTCCAAACAATAAGCGGGCTTACATCAGTCAGCGGAGCAGTCAGGTGATTTATTGGGTTTTCGGTAATTAGTAGATGCTAAATATCTGCATATAAACATACGTACATACTTATGTTCTACATATTTGCACTTTTGGTTGAAATTCAGTATTCGAGTTTGTTTAAACTTATTAGTTTTTGCAAGCAATTATATTCTGGATAACTAATTAAACACTGATCATTTATATCAACATGAATGTATTATTGAATTCACATATTGACTAGCACCTTTGCCATATTACTGCCGGATAGAAACACTATTCAGTGCTGTATTATAATTAATATGAAACATCGAAATATTAATTCGAGTTTAATTATATTTGTTTTTAAAATACGATTTTAAAATACGTTTTTGATTTATTTATAAGAACTAATACTAAATTTCGAGCATCGGTCTATGACCAATGGGTGTTAAACACTAACCGTACGTAGGTACATAATAATTAATAATATACCATTAGCGCAAATTGATTGATTACACCGTGCGACAGTAAATTTTGCACAACAAAAATTAATATATCCGCGAAACTATGGGTAAATTATAGTATACGTCAGGATTTTTTTTTAAAAGCCTTAGGAATTTAAGAATATGATTATTTCAAAAAATTATTTAAAAAATTCAGTGCAACGTAGGATAACAGTAAGGCTATTATATAAAAGAAAAAATTATGTAGAATTATAAGAGAATAAATTTTTTGCAGCATAAGGCCGAATGGGTATGGAAAATGTCCTTTACAAAATTTGTCCTCAATATCCTTGCAAATTTTCAATTTTTTTTTTTTGAAAAAACTCTTGTTTGATTTCGTCCTGCAAACTTTATTAACCTAAAAAGAGGAAATTTATTAAAAGCGCATTTTCAATACCTATTCGTCCCTATAAACCAAAAAAAAACTTTATTGTTTTTAAATTCAACAGATTTTTCTCTCTAATTTTGGTACCCATATTGTTATTCTACATTGCACTGATTTTTTAATCATTTTTTGAATAAATCACATCGTTAAAATTCCAAAGTCCTTTGAGAAACTAAAAATGCAGTTTTACTATTTTTGACCCATAGTGAGTATATCGATTCTTTCGTGTGTTTTGAAATTTATTTGTTTTTATGATGTTATTTGTATGAGATTACATCTGCTATTTTTGGATTTGTATGAAAGAATAAAATCACTAACTAGGTAATTGAAATACACATTTAATAAAATGTATGCACATTAGGATGCCTCGCGATTTTTCCGTCGGATTTTGTTGAATTTACTATACTTAAAAAAATCCGCCAAAAATATTTTAAAGAAATATTAAGATTTACGTTAGCTGCACCGATTTGAAAAGACAACCAAAAACCAATTTTTTTGTGGTTCAGAAACGCCGATATATAGAATTTATATTAAGATAAAGCGTTTTTGAAGCGGCAGCTATTGGCAAATCTAACTCAGCGTAATGCCGAGATATATGTTCCGACGTATATATGTATGAATGAAAATTAGGTTTTTTAACATGTTTTAACTTTTTTTCTAGTGCAAATATAAAATGGTTTTCCACCAAAAATATTTAATACTCACATGGACAGCAAAAAGTGAATAGGATTTCATATTACAAATTACGTTGATTAAAAAATAAAAATACAAACTTAACTAATTTTATAAATTTAAAAATAATAGCTTATACCGAACAGAACTTCAAATAGATCAGCTCTATTCGCTGGTTAAATTACGACTACTAGAAGCAAAACTAAATTTGAGACTGTGTGCAAAGGTATGCATGTAAATATGTATGTATGTATGTATGTTAAGTTCGTACGGATGTAAATGTGTTTAATTGACTCAAGTTCACTTTGCATACCCATCCGATCGCATTAAAATAATTTTGAAACCTGGTAATTAATTACTCGATCACGTTCTACAGGACCTATACGTGACAGCTAAATTATCTACGACAGTACATATTAAACTTTTGAATCATACTTTACTCTCGTTAGTGTATGTAGTTATGAGAGCATTTGTATGCACATATGCATATATGTACTATGTATACTAGGGTGGTACTTAAAGTATCAACATCTAAATTTTGTATGGCGCATCTCCCAAAAGTTGGAAAAAATTTAAGTTTAAAAACACAAATCGCTAAAATTCCAAACATTTTTTTTTACTGTACCCACCTATAATTCAACGGGATTTCCGTAAGTGCGTTTAAATAGTTGGTATGTCGTTTCACTAGTATTTTCTTGAACTACTCAATGTTTTGATCGAACTTGTCAGTTTAGCAAACAAAAATCTTTACATTAAATTACACCGCGAAAGACACTAAAATACTCTTACATACCTCGAAAACCTGCTCATAGAGAAGCATTAAAAAAGAAGTGAGTTTTGAGCTCAGGAAGTCCATACTAACTCTCTCCTACCACATGAATTTCTTGGTATTTTTCAAATATAATTATTTGTGAACTAATAGAACTTAAGAAAAAATTTTAAAAACTCTGCGCTTACTCCGAAAAAAGTAAACATATTGCAGTCCTTGCAGCTTGCCATGTATTGCATGCAGCATGCTGAATCCATTTGGCGAATTGATTTTGTATGAATAATTTTCCATACGAGTATAATATTAGTGTAAAATTTTAACAAGGTTTGAAAACATTGTAATTTGATAAAATTGACAAACTAACTTTGCTGCATATTCGCTTTAAATTTGTTGAAATTAATTTTGTCGAATTTTCGCGAGTTTTTTTTTAGTACTTGCAAACCCTGGTAGCGACCCCTAATCTTTTTTTAATTTAAAATTTCCATGGAAATCTTTATTTTATTTTTAAGGCCCACCCCAGTGCATACATATATTATAACTTAATTGCACTGAAATTTTTGTATAAATGATTTTTTTAATTATATTTAGTCAGATTGTGGGCGTAGGCAAGAAAACCAGACAAACTTATATACATATGTAGATGGCAATGCATACGAGTATAGCACCAGTTTTAGTACATATTTCAGCAATTTAATTAATTTAATAAGAAAATCACTTAAAATCTACATAACTAAGTGATTTCATGCACTTGAATTCGTTTCAAATAATTACACTTGAAAATTAGTTGTACAGCAGGGCGTATACATGACCGAAACCAATTACTCGCTGACGCCTTAATTACCTGTGTATACGCGCGCACCTAAACTTGTATAGAGTTGAGAGCTAAAGCAAGATTCTGTCATTGCTTTTATTTTAGTAAGGAAGCCTGAAAAGTGTCTACACATAGATGACCAAGCAGCGCTATCTTTGATTTTCCGCCGCCAATCACAGTAATGACTTCCCTGTCAGATGATAAATAGATTATCTTTTGAGCAAGCAATAAATTGAGAACGCCAAGCAACCACTTCGTTTCAAGTATCAATTTTGACTCAACAAAAAAAGGGGGCAAAAAAAACACAAAACAATTAAAATAAAATTGCAAGCATGTAGAAAATTTAAACCCGCAAATATTCACAAGCTTCGAACGAAACCCACCGCAGCTTAGCTGCATACAAAAGCCAAACGCACACTCACTCACTCACTCACTCGCATTTATGCGCCAGCTCATAAAAGCTAAATATGTGTGTATGTATATTTTGCATATAATTACTCAGCTAACTACACACACACACACACCTGCAACAAAGAATAGTTTTACCTTTAACTGCAGCAAGTAATTTGAGTAGATGACGCTAAGGCATAATAAAAAAATTTGCATTTGGATTCGCGAAAAAAAAATAAAAATTTTAAACGCAAATATCAAAAATCAATGCTATGCAGCACAAAATCCCAAAAACAATAACCTTAAATGTCAGTAAAGGCAGCGTAAACAATTGCTTTAACAATAGCTCGCGTTTCAGTAAATTTTTTCGCCGGAAAAAAATCCATATTAAAGTACAAGTTCTAGCAGGCGCGTAATCACTCATATTGAGCACGAAAAAAAAATATAATTCATACAGTTTCAAAAACTTGCAAAAATTTTCCCACAATTGTCTAAAGCGCTTGCATATAAATCATGACATTTGTGTGGCACATCATTATTCTTACTTATATAAAACTTGTGACTACTTTTCGATGTGCATTAGAGTGGTCCAAAAATGCTGCTCATATTTTACTCTAGAAGTATTGTGTGCATATCTTAATCAAGCGATTGGTTAAGCAATCTAAGAACATTTCAAATTTAAATTATCTAAAAAAATATTACAAGCTTCAGTTGTCATGGCAACAGTAGCATTTTATAAAAATCACCAATATTTTTGCAAATTTCACAGCGATCCAGCAGCGCATTTCAAAGTCATTGAGCACCCTGTATTGGTTACAGTAAAAAATAGAAAATTGGTGTACATATGTATTACAAATATCAAAAGGAAAAAACTAAGGAGTGTTCCGTTTTCTAGGATGAAATTTTTTTCCCCCACATAAAAATTGGACCACTCTAATGTGCATACATACTAAACATTTACTATTAACATACTAACATATTTATTTAAGCGTAAAAACATGGCAGCCATGTTTATGACTGGTATTGAACTAGCGAAAATGTAGTTCCCATAATTAAAAATATTAACACTCTGAAAGTGATTTACATAAAAATATTTTTAGTGCGATTTTTTCAAGTTGTGCATAAGATTTGTGCGACTAAGTTTAGCTTATAGTTGAATTTACGTAAATTGCTTAAGATAATCACCCCACAATATACAAAATACAATCTAAAAGCTTAGAATAATTTTAATTACATCATTAATTAATTGCTTCAACCTATGCACTTCCAGAGTGCAACAAAACACGAAATTTTTATTATAGCGAGTTTAAATAGAAAGTGGGTTGTTTTTATACGTATTTTTTCTTACGCGCCTCTAAAATCTATTCCGACTCTGACGTGCTCATCTCTGCGCTCTTGTGTATAATAAACTCTAGAACCTTCATTTTTCAAACGATTTCATACATTTTTTTTAAAGAAAGCTATTCAAATGTAGAAGACACCTGCTAAGCCGTAAAACGAAAAAATTGCAATGGAAAAAGTTTAAATTTATAAAAAATAAAATAACCAAAATAAAATTATTTTCAATATTTTTAGAAAAATTTTAGGTAAGCGATGAGGTACAAGTTTCGAGTGGCTAAGTGTTTTTTTATTATTTTTTTAACGATTTTCAACAAAGATATGCGCATGTCAATTTTGAATGATAAAAATTAACAAGTAATTTTGTGACAAAAATACAAAATATAAAAATTGAAGAGTACCGTTAATTTCTTCATGACCAAATAATCGGAACTAAACGAAATTTCTTTGAGACCACCCCTGAGGTACCATCTTTCCGATAAAAAGGAATAATCGAAAATGGTTCACGTGGTCCATAGTTATCAGGTAACATAAAACTAAACTAAGTAAGATAAACATTTTGGTTTCCTGACTCTTATAGGTCGCTTAGCCTTTTTTGAAAACTCGTTTCAAATTTGCAAAAATTTTTGATATTAAAAAATTCTTACCAAAATGAGGAAGAATTCATATAAGTCTGAGAACTTCTTTTCAAAACAACAAATAAAAGCAATCACCTCTGCACATTCAGCTACAGCCGGATACGCAAATTTGTTTTCAAACACATTCTTAAACCAGAGCCTACTTACGCCTCTTTGCCGTTGAAAGAATTGCCACTTGATGTTGACTCCTAGCCTCCTCAGCAGAGATCCATTGCAATCATACATACTCTGCATACAAACGACGAGAAAGTTGCAATTGCAGTTGAGAAGAGAGGAAAGAAAGATACAACGCACGAAAAATTATCCAGGAAGTGGAGGGAATTACTGTAGGTTTTTTGTGACATTTTAGCGGCGCAAAACTCTACTTTAATTTGTATCTGGTGTAAGTCTTCCAACGCCCAACTATTAGAGATTTCATTGTAAATTTTCCAGGGTTCTACCAGAAAGAGTACCGCTGTCCGATCGCCTAAAAAAAACCTTTATTTGCGCTCTTGACAGATGAGTTGGGCCAGAACCGTTTAATAACCTGTTCTCTTAGGTACTCTGGCGTTTTGATTCGCCGATCATTGCCTTTCTAATTTCGGTTGATGAACAGGTGGGCAGGCTAACAACTCCTTCTAATCCTAACAAGTCTGCCTGAGATTCTTCGGCTACCTGATGCAGCACTGCGTCACGCTCCCCTCTAATCTTAAGACGAAAATCCATCCAGTTATAGAGATTCCCAGACATGTGTTGATCCTGACAGATTATGTGAAATCGACTATATTCATATTCTTATTCAGGGTCAAATGCCACAAGTCAGAAAATATTTAAATTTGTAAACTACATATGTGGCTGAAGTTATTACTATTATTCCAAATCCTTTGTCTCCTTGATGTAAACAATCAGCTTGAGCTGATTCTTCAATGCTGCATTTTGTTAATTTCATTACCGCAACTTAGTCTTCATCAAAAAGTAATCAAAAGCCAATGGTAATCATTAACGGCTAGCACTTTTCATCACGCCTACAACCTCCACTTCATAAAATCATTATCTCGAACCAACAATTACTTGTCATTAAATTGAAGGCTCCGACCTAATGTGCCGTGCGCCAATCGCGCTTTAAACCTTCCACAATCAAGTTCATTTCAATTTTCGAACGAAACACAGCACTTTCCGCTTTAAAACGACAAACAAAATTTCAAATGCCTAAATTGCAATTCATTTATTTATTTATTTTCTTCGCACGCCATATCACACATTTTTGCGCTAATTAAATAATTGAGTGTACAGCTGGAAAACATTTAACACTTTAGATTTGGTCATTTGAATTTTATACTTTTGCGGCAATAAAATAAAATCAGTGAGCCTACATCGAATGCAATCAAAGGTAATTTTTATGTCGAAATCAAAAAACACTTATTCTACATACATACATACAACTACTGTGAGGCCTACATACTTAGTTGTTTGTACACGTAGTATGTGTGTATTAATAAAAAAATTTACTTTGTTAAAAAACGTAGTTACACTTGTGCCTCTAACACGCTGCTATGGTCATTGGACGTGCTTTGATTCAAGGTTAAGGTTGCATTTTGTGCTCGTCATAAGACAATTAGAGACAATTGAACTGGCTACCTAGCTAGACGACCAAGTCACGATCAGCAAAAAATCAAGAAATTGTTAAAAAATAAATAAAACAATTCATTCATTGCAGCAGCTGATCCGCGGTGAATAAAATCGATTCAGTGAATTGCACTTCGATGAATGCAGTCAGGTAACTAAATATTAACAGTGTCATCTAATGAAGTTACATACATACATATATATAAAAATTTTAGTGCTCAAATGTATTTTGTTAGTATGGGTTGTGTTTGTGCATTAAAAAGCGCGTTTGAGTTCACGTTACCCACAAAAGAGTAGAAAGCGTTTCGTCAACGTTTTTATTTAGCAATTGAAAAAAAAAAACAAAAACAAAAACGTAAATGCAGTTCACACATTTTTCCTTATATCCACCATTATTATTAATTGCTACCCAATAAATTCTGTAGAAAAAAATGTGTGCTGACAGTCATCCGCTTCGGGAAATCATTACTCAGCAACATTTCTCAGTCATTCATCATACATACATACATACGTCCAGTTGGTCAGCGCATGTTGGCACTTTTAGGAAACACATGCCCCGACACATGTTTCAGCAACATTTTCATGTGACAATTGGAGTAGGTTATGAGATGACTTTGAGTTTTTCTTTTTACAAACGCACAATAAGTGTTTTTTTTTCACTAATTACCGACTAACTAATGAGTAAGAAATAGTTATTGATGACTTGTTCGACAAACACTTAACTGGCTTTAGGCTAAAATGTTGGGAATTCGCTTTCATTGTTGAAAAACCTTGAAAAGATCTAATTACCGGAAAAAATTACAAAAATTTCCAAAGTTATACCATAGCCCAAAAAAAAGGTCAGCTAGAATAAATATACAGTGTAGATTATGAAGCATGTGTATATTTTGGAGGACTTTACTACTATTTGGGCAATATTTAGATGCGTGATAAGGAGTACGCCGCGGATGTTAAAAAGTAACTAATTAAAAAAAATGCTCGCAATGGGAATGGAAAAATTGGCGATAACATCAGGAATACGGAAAAAATTGGATTTAGAAAGTCTACTAACACAGATTAAAAAAACAAAATCACTCTCTTGGAAGGAAACCAAATTCAAGAAGAGTGAAAATTATAAAAAATTAAAAGCAGAAACCGCATCCAGTGCATATTTTAGAATAAACAGCAACGAATTTAGTAAACTGACATTTATTTCCTAAAATACCGAATGTTTTTTGCTTTAATTTGTAAGGCCTTTATATACGACTGCTAAAAGGGACTAATATCCTTTTTACCCTAATTGGCATTAGTGTATCTGGGAGTACAGAGGAGAGGAGAAATATAATCTGAAATACCCACCAACCAGTTTGCAGTTTGGAACAAACATGTATTTCACATATTGAAGGCACATGGTTCATCGCAGAGAAATTTTGGTACTTGGACATGTTATCGCAGAAGATTTCATTTCAAAAAGTGCTTACGACACATAACGAAAATTACTCTATTCACAAAAATAGCTTACTCCACATTGTTTTGAGCATACTGGGGACAGCAAGTTACGCCTGAAAGTGGTAGTTATTGGAATAGCTGCACCAATATACATACATATGTACATATACATAGATAGGCAAGCATCATTCGAATGGGAACCTTTTTCTCCTATATTTCTAAATTGCATTGAGCGATTGTTACTTTCTTTTTAATTTTTGGGAAAGGGTAAAATTTTTTGTGACAATTTTGAAGAATTTGTTTAGATTTTGGACAAAGTATGAAATTTTAATTTTTAAGAGTTTCGTTATAGACTGTCCTATCTACATACGTATTTATCTATATACATTAAATGGTTGCTGTTTTTGTTGCTCGGACTGAGCCCAAAAACCACTGATAGAGTTCAGTCAAATTGTCGGTGGTTATACCTTTCACATATGGCCCTATTATAAACTAACTACTAGAAAACTCGCTTGGTGGCACTGGAGTTGAGTCATTTATAAGGGTCGTATTTATTGGCCGATTTCGTTCAAATTCGCAGTGTGAGCCTCCTGTATGATGACTTCGTTTGCCAGAAATGGGTCTACTGCGTGGCGCTGGAGGCAGGATATTTAGAAAATCCTTATTTTTAATACAACCTGGTTGAAATTTATAATACGTAATAATTTCAAAAAATTTGTATGGGAAAAATTTTTCAAGAAAAAATTTTTTTTTAATATTTCTTTTTATAGAGAATTTTGATGTATGTATGTGTGATTTTTTTTTTTGAAAATATAGCTCGAAATCGCCAACGAAAAGTGTCTGGTTTGAAAGTTTCTTTGGAGAACCTTAAAAAATTAAGCAACTGGAGATGAAGTGTATTGCGCTAAAAGTAGGCTACGCTCACTGAAAATGTGTTGTTTTTTTTTTGGTTTTAGTCAAAAAAATTATCAGGCTGACTTCGTATAAAAACTAAAATTGATTGTAAGGTAAAATTGCAAGGTAAAAAGTTAATTTTGCTTTCCGTCTTGGCTCTTTTATTTGCTATTAATTTTGTTTATTTAAAGTCCAACAGCATAAAATAACTTACATATATGTACAAAGCTAGCTCTTTAGTACATCAACACACTTTTAACTTAAATAATTTGCTATGCAAAACACATTAGCCTCTATCTACTTCTTATGCTTTCAAAATTCAAAATATTTTTATACATAGAAGTGCCCTTTCACATTTTTTTAAACATACTCGTATTTTTAACTTTTTAATCTTTTTTTTCTTAATTAATCAATCACAAGTTGTTTTGTTGTAATTGGTTCCTGTCAATCATATTTTAACTATGTATGTTCACTTGGCTATAAATATCATGGTATGAAGTTCAAGATCAATGACTTAAGATAATGAATCATTTGTCTCTTATGCGTGTTTATATGTGTGCATGTACATATGTATATGAGTACATACATATATAGATTTTATCGTCTTCTAATACAATGGAACAAAAAAAAAGTATACAGCTTACAAGATTTAAGATTAGACATAATTTAAATTTATAAAAATAGACAATCTTCTAAGTAGCTGATCGAATTCAAAGTTTTCCGCCTTAGAGTAGAGCGGTACCGGTACTTAAAATTGTTCAAAAAAAAGTGTACATCTTCACTTACCAGCGGATGACACAACGTTTTAGTTTCGTAATGCTTAACAATTTTATACGATTAGATACTTCTAATGAAGAAGTAATTTTTTATGAACTTGTAGTCTTCTGTATTTTTCCGCAGGGGCCATATTACTACTTTCATAGCTAATTCTCTGTAACTCTTATAGTAGCTTATGTGCATATGTAAGTGTTAACGAGTAAAAAATTGCCTTTGCAAATTGCCGTTGTAACATTAAGGCAGCATTTTTAACAGTAACAACAAAATCAAACAATCACTTTTAAAGTATACCGGCGGCCTTCTCGTTAAATGTATTGGGCATAAAAAATTATTGCCGTATGGCTACGTAGATTTTATGCTTCTTAGCACACGCGCCTTTAAAAAACGCTTGAATATTTCTGGAGCTAGAATTTTTAAGTACGTATTTACATAGAAAATAATAATTTTTAGTATACATTTAGTATTTAGTAGCAAACAAAAATTCGTTTTGACACCAACATTCAGCAATATTTTTTTTTT
>NW_016161429.1:48342-51552 GCF_001687245.7 Rhagoletis zephyria | reverse complement strand
ACAAAGGCTGGCAAAATCAGATTTTAAGCATTCATATTTTTGTATGTATCTATGTTCAAACAGATATTTTCCATGGACACAATTTAACGCCAGAGGATTCGCTTCATATGCGAAAATGATTGCTTTGCTGCTGGGTGACTGATTGCCCGCCGAAACGGTTGCGTACTTGTAAAGCGTTTCGGTTGCCATGTGGTGTTAACGTGGGAATTCGCGAGTACAAAGTTATAGCTTCGAGTATAAGTAACTGCTATTCTTGCAAATAAGGTGCGAAATTGTGTTAATGTGAAACCAAAAATTAGCAACTAAAATACGAATTACAGAAATTTGCACATCGATGAAATTAGGTGTGGGGTCAATTGGTTGATTATAGCTTTTTGGAAGTGAGGAGAAACCGTGGTGATCAAGTACCTAACGGAAAAGGGCACGCTTAGTTAAGCGTACTTGATCAATGATGACGAAATGTACCGCTATGTAAATGTACTGCTAAGTTCTCACTTAATTTGTTTTGAAAAGAGCTTGCATGGGCTCGGTATTCATAGGCCTATTCGGAGTATGTCTCCCCAGCAGTTATCTACCTGAAGCTAGTAAAGTTTTAGGGAATAACAAATCTCTATGAATACCTTCTGCTTGCGCGATAGTTGCTAAATGAAGATACGCTCTTACACAAAATAGTATGGACAAACATGTGGCAACGCCCTTCTGCATCCTATATAGGGCGTAGCTGCATTTTCACCATATGATTTAGATGGTACTTTAACTGCGGTATACCCAGATTCCCTTGAAACCAAAATCGGGAAGGCAAGTGGGAAGAGAATTCATTACTTTTTTATTAATATTACTTAGTACAGTAGTAGTTTGCGAAGGGAAAGAGAATGTAGCTCATCGGGCCTAACCGCATCCGAAAAGATACAACCTTAGTCTATCCTCGGCAGGACATCACACGCAGTGGGTCTTCGATGGTGCCTATAACTCATTCCTTCTTCTTGTGAGAAGGATTTTTAGCCATCTCTGAGCCTTATTCATGAGATCCTTGTTGCACCCGACTGTTGCTGCTATGTTTGACTCTAAGATCTGCTCCGGTTCAATTGGACGCTACAAAGAACCACAGTTTACCATTTCATCAGGCAGTTCGTTGCCTTGTCCCAGTACCCACATAAGCTTACGCTCATTCCATTGCACAATGGAGTTCGGCCTCAAATTGAATTCTTGCACTATTTTAGAAGAGGTTTGAGCGGTGCCCAAGGCCGCGAAAGCAGCTTGGCAGCCACTAAAGATCCTAATAAAATAAGTCCACACCAACTTTCGCCAATTATCCTGGCTGCTATTTTAAGTTACCCTCCAGATTAGAGATGGGCACGGGGCTAAATATTTAATCCCGGCCCCGCCCATCCCGAACTCTTCTTTTAAGTCCCGAACCCGTCTTCTGGCATCTTTCGATTATTTCGTTTGGCTTTGCTGTTCGTTTACTTTTCAATAAAACATAAAAAAGCACTTATTTCATACATCGTTTTTAAGGAAGATCTTCTTAGGTTGCGGTTTATCGGGAGTTCGCCAGTTGCGGCCCTCTTTTGTGGCATCCTTCACTTTTTTGTGCTGTTTGAAATCAATTGAATTTTCATCCAATTTTATTTTTATTTATAGAATTTATTTTTTGAAAAGGAAACTAATTTTTTTTTTCATTTAATTTTTTATAAACTGTTTGCTAAAAGAAAAACAAAACCACTAACAGGCATTTCTCTTTCAACTCGCCTCAGTCCTTCGAAAAACAAAAGTCTTTATATTGCGTCGCTACAATGTTACGATACCTTGCGCATGCGTCTAGAATGAGACGCAAGTTAGCGAATCGTCAAATTTCGAATTTTCTTAGAAGCAGAGGATACTGGCTTTAATGAAGTGTCGAATCCCACACTTTTTCCTAATGACAATAATTTTTACAAATTTTTTTTTTGTGCTGGAGAAGTTGAAATTTATTTGAAACAAACACAAAATTGCATAATCATTCGTTAAAAAGTTGGAAAGTAAAGGTTTCTTTTTACTTAACTTTAATGTTCATTAAATGCCGTCAACGAATCATTAACTGACTCTGAGAGGGAACTTTTTCAAATCGTTACTGAGGAAAACCTTAAGTAATCATTAAGTGACTCTTGAGTGCGGCTGCTAGACATTTGTGTAGTTTTTTGAATATATGTACATACTTCCCAGATAGAGGTCCTTTTTTATACGAAATCGCCATATTAAATGGATTGAACTGAATAATTTTTTCTCGGCGAGGATTATACAAGATTTTACAGTTGCAATTCATTGGTTGGCCCAAAGTCGCTTAACATTTTTCTCCGCACTATTCACAATGGCCCACATTTCATGGCGTGAAAGGGCCTTTGGTACTGGTGGCAGCTTTTTTGGCAATAAATTGGCATTTAATTTAATTCAATTTGAATTACGCTCTCATCCGCTTACACTCGCATCACAACACACACAAATCAATAAACAATCTTGCACAATACACATAAGTTTGTATGTATGTATGTATGTATATACGCCCGTGATTGCGTGAATGCCCCCCAGAGCGCAATTTTTCGATCGAAACACAAATACGAAATGATCATGGACACAACTTCACGCAACAATAATAACAAAAGCACCTTTCTCATACGTAAGTTATCGACTAAATGAACACACACACCTACCTACGTATGTATGTACATACATATGTGTATATGTAGATACGGATAACCCTGCAGGAAAAACATAGAACTTTCTACAAGAGTTGTTAGTCAGAATATCAGTGACTAAAACTACTGCTACTACTACTACTACTAAATACCATCTGGACAATTTCACAAACATATATGTAGAGATGGATATAACAAAAATGTATCTACATATGTATCTAACTGGCCAACAGCGATCGCATTTTCATTTGCGCCAAACTGGCCTGGGTACTGAATTAGAATATCGGCTCTGCTTTGAATACGATGCGACTTCGGAACAGCTTCCTTAAAGTTGTCCCGAATCGGCCAGACAAAGATCAGTTAATTTTAAAGCCCCTATAGCCGAATAAAATCCTATGGAGGCCTTGCTTAAATGTTGTAGTTACAATTTTTAAGGCGAGAAGTAATTTTTCAGAGAAAAAATCCCTAATCTATCGACGGGTTATTTTTTTCTGTCGCAGAAACAACGGTAAATATTGGCTTAATTTGGAATCAATTT
>NW_016161429.1:0-43986 GCF_001687245.7 Rhagoletis zephyria | reverse complement strand
TTGCGACAATCGCTGGTTCTAATTAAAATCTATCCACCGGTGTGGTCATATCAATGTCACCATTTGGTTAAAATGCCGCAAGGATATGCACATCCTTTGCTCCTTTCGCTCGATTGCTACGATTATTGTTTGTTGAGTGAGTGTGTGTGTGTTGCCCGCTTGCCAATTAGGGTTAAATACCGCACACATGCACGCTTGTCAACCTTTTATGGCATATCGTATGGTATAATTTGCATAATTTTGGGCGTCTGAGCATATTCCGAAAAAGAGAGCTCGGCAACTTGGAAATAGCTGTTTGTTGTCCTGCAGAAATCACAGTTCGAGCGCATTAATTTATTTCTTTTCTCATTTGTTCTTGTTTCTGAAGCGTCGGTGTCAGATTTCCCTCATAAAATGAATTTGTCTCGCTCACACTTCTACACCTTGGAGTGTGTTTATATGTATCACACACTGTCATCACAAAAGCTAGTGCACGGACGGCGCTTACCCGGCTTTCACCCTTTCCTGTTGCTCTTTAGTTGCCGCTGAAATGAATTTTCAGCAAATCTGTCATTTAAATATGACAACTTGCTTTCATTTGCATAGCATGTCGCCTCTGCGTTTGAAACTCGATAGCTTTGAAAGCAACCCGCTGAACCCAGCCACACGTTATGAGCAGGAATAGGGTACAGGTAGTTGAAAGGACTCTCTCTTAGTACAAAAAAAACAAAAGTGGAAACATCCAGGCTGGCTAACACCGCATGACTGCTGTTTTTTTTTTTTAATTTGATTTATTTTAAAGCCACCATTCGTTCATTAAAATTAAAAAATCCATTAAGTGCGTGGCAAGCGAATTCGCCAAGCAGTAAATCTATGAGCTTCCTTCTGCACAACACTCTGTCAGCTAATTCATCATCAGCGAAGTGCAACCACAAATTTCGACGGCACACCGCAATAGGAAATAGCCGCCAAGAAAATTCCAAAGAAAATGTGAAAAAACAACCGAAAAATGAAATTATGCAGAAGATTGCCTTGCTCCTGACTGCTCCTGATTAAAACTAAAAAAAAAAAACAGCCAGAATTAAAAAAATTTGCATTTAAATACAAAAACAATTTCCCACCACCACCCCGTACCAGCAACAGCATTTAAAAACCAGCAAATCCACCACATCCGCTGCTACTTCCGCGCTGAAAGTGAAATGTTGCTGCTAATAATTTTATCACCAACAAACAGTTGACTATGTACATCAGCAGTGACAAAATAAAAAACAAAAAACTTTAGTCTGGGGTCTGAAAAATTAGAATGCGTTGAAACAAAGCGAGTAGGTGGAGCGGGCACGACTCCCCGCTAATTCCCGCGTAAAGCAGACCACGCACAATTTCCATTTGTCTTTGCCAGCAAACAGGATACTCGATTGTGCTTCGCTCGGCTACAAATAAATATGCATATGGATGGCTGTATGTGCGTACATTAGGGTGGTCCAAATATGCATGTGAAAAAGTATAGTCGGAATTTTAAAGCTCTCACCCCCTAGGATAATTTTTTATTTTGAAATCAAAAAATATTTAGAGATCGCTCAAAGCGCTCAAAATTTTCCATGTATTTTATATGGGAGAAAAACAACTTTTCGTAGAAATGGTACAGAAACCAAACTCTGGCTCTATTCAGGACAGTGTCGCCAGTTTACGGGATTTCGCCCTTTTTCGGGATTTTATAACTAAAAAGGGCGAATCGGATTTTCTGTCGCAAAACGGGGTTTTTACTTACCATACCAAGCAATAAAATTTAGTAATTGATTAAAAGGTAAGGTTAGGTTAGGTTGAAGTGGAACGGATAGTTAGAACACCCCTTCTCGAACCATCGTGTGGATTTCGCAAAAGCCAGAAGTAGCCGTGTGGCTACCTCAGCTATGCCGGTTAGGTCTTCAAATAATCCTGAACTTATAAATAATTTTCGTCTTCGCATAACAGGTGCCTCAAGGTTTCTGGCTCTTCTTCATTTCTGCAGCTTCTGTAGAAGTCTCTACCCTCTCTTCGCGCCTTCCGATGGCAACATGGCCTGTTAAAAGGCCCATAGCTGCAGCTAGGTCTTCTCTCTTCAGCTGCTTTTTGTCCCATTTTGGCCACGTAAGCTTCTTATTGTTGCAAGTGGTGAGACTAGCCAACCTGTCCTGTACTGGTTTAACAGACAGATCCTTTAGAATGAGCATGACGTTTTATCGTAAATAACAAGAGCTACAGAAAAAATGTAAGCGACAAACTTGTCGCAAACCCAATTTTCTACAAAAATTCGATATTTTTTGAGATATTGCGCCTCGAAGTTGATCCAACAATTTCTACTATTTAGCTCAATAATCCATGAAAATTCCACAATATCGGAACTTCAAGGCCCAATATCTCAAGAAATATCGATGTAAGCGATTTGGTATTTCGAAATTGAATTTCCTACAATTTTGTCATTTACATTTTTTCTGTAGCTCCCGTTATTTACGAGATAAGGGCAAGCAATCGAGAATCTCATGATTGGGTTTAGTGACATGTAGTAGATACCTCGCTGGTGGGAATAAACTTTTTGTTTGACCAAGATTATACCATAAAATGCCTTTCGAAGAGAAAAAAAACAAATTTATTTGAAAAGTGAAATCTTTGTACGACTTGGTCGAGCACTTAATATTACTATTAATAATAATAATAGAATGGCGCTTACATAAAGTGGAGGGACCTACAGTTTTACGCAGACCTCAAAATATTTTTGATTTCAAACTAAAAAATAGGGGTAAATTTTTTTTGGCGGTATGCAACAATCCTAGTAGGTGAGAGCATAAAAATTCCGACTTTACTTTTTTTTGGACCAACCTAGTGTACATGCGAGCACATAATATGGCTGTGTGTATAAGTGATGCGCTGAGCTTGAATGTATGTGAAAATTATTAATCATTTTGTGCGCGTCACTGCTGTGTCGCGTTCGGCTTACCGAATCAGACCACCCACGACCGTCGCCCACCTCATTCGCTTTCCTTCTGTGTATTAAATGAGTGTCTGGAAAGAAGTATGTATATGCATGTAAATATGTATGTATATCAATGTGTTCGTGTTTATCAAGCTTCAGGATATCCTTTTCATTTGCTTTGACCGCCACTCACACAGCCGAAGAGTTTTAATTTGGGCTTCAGTTTCTGTTTCTTTGACTTTTGTTTCAAATTTCAAATTTCTTTGCGCTCTTCCTTCTAACTTTCGGGTTTGTATTCGGATGCTGCTTGCAATGCTTTCGTTGTTACCGTTGTAAATTTGCAATTATTGCCATGTGTTTTGGTGGCATTAATGAATTTTGATGATAGCGGACTTAATAAATATTCAAGTTAATTAAGTTGACTTTGTCAGCATACATTCAGTGTTTTTCAATTACATATTTCGGCTTTTATTTTTATATTTTTGACATTAGGAACAAACTTTCCTGCAATTATCACTTTCAAAGCTGTGTCAAATGGAAGTTTGTAAGAATAGAACGTCTTTCAGTTCAGATAACAGAGAATAGCTTAGGTCTAGTATTCGCATTAATATAGCTGTAATAAAGTCCTGCCAACAACGAGGGAGTTATAGATGTCTGTGCTGTGTAGTTGGTGAAGAAGAAAGAAAAGCGTTAGCATCTAAGTATTACTTCCAAGACCCTTTTTTCTTTTACTAAATTTAAAACCAAAGTTGATTTAATGCTTATTATCAAGGTAGATAAGTGTTGAGTTAAAAAAAAGAACGTCGAGAAATGGGCGAAGGAAAATCCCATTCAGGTATGGTATTATTGAAGATCAAGTAAGATACATAAAACAAAATTACTATTGAAATTTCGCCTCCGCTGTTGGTAAGAGCGTCTTATGTCCCATTAGGGTAGCATTAATTTAGTTGAATTGCAGTTAAATATTTCAGTCTCTATCGGATACCTGGTTTTGTAAGGTAATGTTCTCTTATTAAGAGCTTACAAGAAGCCATGGTATCCCTAGACTAGGTGAAACGTGAACAGCTCTGCGATTACGTTCAGTGATTTGCGGCAATGCGCAACTGTTTCCGAATTCGTAGCGGCAGAGTCAAACGCCTTAAGCGTATTCTTAATTGTGCGACGCTAACTCTCATTTTCTAATTCGAAACCTTCTATGAAGAATCTAATGACATCCTCCGATCCAGGACTAAAGGCTCAGTTATGCATACTGGGCATTGCATGGGAGTTGTCACATAAGGAATCTGTTTAATGAGCTTTGTGTGTAAGCGGTTACCTAACACACAGCATTACATATGTAAAAGTCTGTTGATTTTAGATTGCTGTGTAAAATGACATGCTATGCAGTGCAGTGCAAAGTATGCATAACAAAGCCTTTACTGTGATACATAATTCCCTGATTGATATAGCTATGTATTAAAAGTAGCAACTTGTATGTAAATAGTGTCGTGTATATAGTGATTTTATGATTACCAGGATGTCCGATGCGAACAAAAAACACACTGAATATTTATGCTTATATGATTAGCGAAAATATATACTAGTCCGCTGTGATAGGGAACCAACTAGTTTGACTTGGTTTAAAGGCCAATTACATACAGTCATTCAGAGAAAAAAAGGAAGGTAACGAAAAAAGGTTTTACTTTATTTTCTTTTGGCCGTTAGTGTAGCATGGCGATAATGGACTTTGTGTCTTACGAGAATTCTTACAAACTAAATTGCGCAGTCATAAGCTGCACTCCAATAACCTTTGGAATAATCATATATGTACGTATTTTTGGAATTCGCAAATAAACAACCTCGTAATCCAAGCCGTGCGCACACGAATCCTCGTAATTATAGGGTGCGTTCAGATGCATCAAGCCAAAGCATCAGTATCTTTTACTTCTAAACTATATATGATGGAAATGCCTTATTTACGCAACTAAGTTCAAATTAGGCATTTAATCGTGGTTGCGCATATTGGACATTTCCATCAATTATAGTTTAGAATTAAATGCGTCTGATGCTTTGGTTTGATGCATTTCTGAACACACCCATATACATATATGTAGATAAGTAAATTATTAATAAACACGATTTGAAGTACCAATTCTAATGTTATCCATAAAGATTAAATTTCTTATTACATAAAACGGCTCCGATACAGCATATTTAAATGATATTTTCGTATTTAAGAATTAACCATAGACAACGCTCATTCGCCACACATATCAACACACGGTCCTGGATAAATTATAAAGTTAAGGCAGATGCGCGCCGGTCATCCCGCCTGCTCAAATATATTGCAAATTTTGAAAATCATTCAACTAATTCTCAAAATCCCACAAATTACGTACTCATTGATCACTTGAGAAATCCGATTACCTGCTCGGTAAGCAGACGCAAGCAGTAAGCAGCGAGCCAGAAAGCAGCCACCCTCGAAACAGCAACAAAAATGCAGAGCAGATTAATGGCATAAGTAGCCGAGATACGTATGTACGTATGTATGTGGTCTGGTCAGCGGATGAGGAGGAAATGTCAGGAAATTAGGAAATCACACTACTGCAACACACAACCGTGCCCCATGTCAATTTTTTTGGCAAGTCGACCCAACGCGACAAGAAAGAAGCAGCCGTCACACGCCTCTCCAGTTGTTGTTTTCCATTGTTTGCATTGCATTGAAAAAAAAAACACAAAAAACAAAGGGAAAAGTGCAACGTAATTTTGTTTCCTACTTTTAATATTTTGAATCGTTTTTCCTTTTAGCAGAATGGAAATGGCAAAAGCGATGGCAAAGACCAACACAGAGGAAACAAAAAAGATGCCAAAAATGTAGATCTCCTAGGAAGATAGTAAGACATAGGCGCAACGAGGCCAATAGGCAGTGGAAAATGCAACAAAATTTGGCAAGCAACTGATAGCATGCGTTTGTGGAAACAACAAAAACCCAACCACATCGTTGGCGACCATCAACGGCTAATATCGAAGGCAGATAACAAATGCAATGCGTGCATGTGAGTGTAGTGGTGTGCTGGGTCGCCCAGACTATTTTGTCCATCTACTCCACGAATACCATCACTGCAATGTTGCGTGCCACATTGAGGTAAGTAGCTGTAAACAGATTATGCAACAGCTCCCGCTGCCGACGGTGATGTCGACGTCGATGCCTTTCTCAATAGCTTCTTGCTGCACTTGGCAGTCGGCGTCGCTGCTATGCCAATGATTTCGGTCATTCTTGCCACGCAATGTTTTCCGAAGTGCCACATATTGCCACTGTTGTCACCAGCCACCAGCCACCGTTGCGATGTTGTGCTACGGCTTTCCGCACTCACCAAAACGGCCAATATTAATGCCAATAGTAAAGGCAACAACAGCGGTGAAAATAGCATATGGCCCTGCAGCCGTTAGCGCGCATGCGTAGATTCCTCATACTCACTCGTCTTTGTACGTTTAAATGGAGGAACGGACGGACAGCGGCACGGCACAGCCGGCCGGCCGGTGGTTAGTCGATTAGGCGGACACAGGCTGGTTGGTTGTCCATTGTTTGTGCGAATTTGTATCGCCTTTTAGAAATCTATTTAGCACACAATGACGTGGCTGATGCAACAGCATTATTGCTTTTTGAGTGGCCGAGTGTTGTTGGCCATTCGACCGATTCTGGATGTGCACTCACACGACGGTTGCGTTAGTTGGTAGAGAAATCTTAGTTCAATTCGCTTGTTAACGGGTGCAACGGCTCTGTGTGTAAAAATAGTATTTTATGGGTTTTCAAAAACTAAAACGGAAAATCTGGTATCAAGCACATTAATACGCCCCACCAATACTTTTTTAACGAACTGGAGTCTGCAAAACTTTTTAGTTGAACGAAGATGATCAAATTTTGCACAGCATTTTATTTTCAAAATTGTTGATTATTTTGTTGTTGTTGATCAAATATGGGAATTGGTGCCCAAGGATCACGAATGCCTTTTCTTTAATAAATAAACTACGTCATCCACAGAATTACCAGTTTGAAAAAGTTTCATCTTAGAACGGTCGCCCCTCGGCAGGCAATGGCAAACCTCCGAGTATAACTCTGCCATAACAAACTTCTCATAAAAACCCATTTGCCGATCGGAGGAGGCGTAAGATTGTACGTCCCACCATTTGCGTAACAACATTAACACGCACACCACAAATCGGAGGAAAATATAAAATTCTAGCCAATGCCCGCCTGAGTCTCGGCCAATGCAAAAAATAGCGTTGAAAAGAGTTCTCGAAAACGAAAAATTGCACCGAAGATGGCATAACGCCGAAACCGGTTTGTCCCAAACCAAATTCGACAAGGGATGACGAAAAATCGTTCCTTGTCTATATGTTAGTGTAAAGATTTGAGGGCTGCCTGACTGCTCCAGAAGAAAAATGCTCGTTTTTTATCTCTGGGTCTTTGATCAAGATTTCGTGTTGCCCACTAAATGGCAGCATGCGTGACGCGGTGATTTGCTACGTGAATGAACAGAGTTTCCTTTGATCCATGAACTGGTTCTTTTGAGTCCAGTGCCGGATTTACCAATAGGCTGAGTATGCTAGAGCCTAGGGCGGTACATTTTAGGGGCGGCAAATTTTAGGACAAAATTTTGTTTAACTAAATTTTACAGAAAATAAAAAGCATCATATTCTTATACCTACATAAATGTTGCAAGCATTAGGCCCACACAAACAATTCAATAGGTAATAAGTATGATTCACCGCTTAGATAGATTTTTCTACAACTTTCGCAGTAAGTACGGATTTTCTAAAAAATTCGACACGGGCGCCACCTTGCGGATCCACTTTTCGCTAACATATTTTCGATCATGCAAGTAGCGCGGTTCATAATCTCCGAAAATGTGTATACCAAATTTAGTCGAGCCGCGCCCATTTTTGTTAAATTTGTTTGAAGACCATTTTTTGCTAAAGGGCCTGGGTAGGTATAAATTTTGAGTAAATATTAATTAATTCGTTAGCCTCACTGCTCAAAAAATCTGTAAGTCCGATACATACAAACAAATGAATTCGAGGCCGGATTTCTATTTAAATCGTTTAGGCTCGACAATGCGATTTTATGCGATTTCAATAAGTGAGACATCAGGTTGTTGTTTGTATTTTCAAAAAGTCAAACCGTTAATTCATAATAAGCATCATGTACCACAATATCGGCTTTAAAAAGATGCAGTCTCCAGGAACTAAAAGAAGGCTATTTTCATGTTGTACTCTACCCTACCTACAACCTACACTAAGTTTTGTGTCGGGTGTATTTCGTGATTTTTGTTTTTGTAGCATCGTTTGTTTGGACCCAGAATCCAACCACTACGCAATAGTGCACACCTCTAACTACCGCTCTAAGACCAGGAAGGTAAGTCAAAGGTATGCACCTGGAAATGCAGCCTACTTCCGGCTAGAAGACGCTTTATATTGGCTTTGCTGGAAGACGATCAAACCCATGGACGAGATCTGCAGAAATGGACATTTTGTAATAAACAAAAAGCATATAAATTAATTCTGTATTTAGTTTGTAATACTGAACTCCATTCCGATTCCAATCAAATTGCAACAAAAATGTAAAACGCACGATAATCAAAGCCAGTGCCACGTGAAAGTCGCTTAGACTAGAGCGGCTACAGCAGCAGTTTGACCCTGGCGTAAAATTTCAATTATGCGTTTGCGCGGCCGCTACTACAAACTATATACATACATATGTACATATATACAATGTATGAATGCTAACACTTGCACACACGCGCATTTAAGTTGTTCACGCATAAGCTGCAAAATGGGAATCGCGCGAATGACCATTCGAACAGCCAAAGCAATCAATGAAATTATTGATTAAATTTCACACAAGTTCCGTTACAAGCACGCACTACTAAAGCCACCAATAAAACTTATAAATAAATAAGAATCGGCCTCAATGCAAAGGCAGCTTATCCCGTTGCCGAAAAATGCGTTGACGCGTTGCAGTTTCGATTTGTATGCGAATACGCCCGTACAAGCGGCACTGCCACTCACAACAATGCCGCCTCGCCCTCTGCAGCGCCTACGGATGTAGGCAGAGTGCGCATGCGCGTGCAATTATGTTGTTGCCGTCGGCTTGTGGGCAATGCAAAGCGCATCGAAGGCGTAAATTAGAACCTGATTTACGCAAATTGCAGCTAAAAGAATGCCAACCATACGGACACACTCGGCCCCATACATGGAACATTCTTTATATAATTTGAATGCCGCAAATCTATGAAAAAAAAACGACGGTAATGTGCAGACATATGTATGATGTAGATCCCTGCATATATTCACGGATATTCGTGTAAAATCGCCTTACAATAAATCATCTGCTGATCGTGAAACACAAAAATTGATTGAAATCACGTACGAACTGTAATAATTTATTTCACGCTTGCAACGCGCCAATTACCAATTCCGCCAACAGCCCATCATATTATGCCGAGATGAATGCTGCCACCGGCACTGCCCCTGCGTTCGCTGTCGAAGTCCGTCAGCAAAATATACGCCACAGCTGACCGCCTGCTGCAATCAACACCTGTCAATCATGTGTCCTGCACCGATGGAGCGGCAGCGGCATCAACATCAGCGAGGTGTCGCGCTCAACACGCCGCAGGTAATGCGATTATCGTGCAACACCTCACGCCTCAGCCTCCGGCACCAGCCACCGAGCACAGAGAGAGAACAGTGGCATCCGCGGCAGTCAGAGCGGCGACGGCTAATCAGCGAATCAGTTGCTTCAATTTGTTGCAACTCAATAACAAATTGGTGCACAATTCACCTTGCCGAATGCAACGGATCTGCGATGCGAGGCATGCAAGTTCCCGTGTGATAATCCCCATTCGGCTTCGAGCGATCTGTTGTCGGTGATATCCTTGCAAGAGCCGGGCAGGAGGAGGCCGGTGCATGAAGCTCAGTGCGAAATGCGCAATTAAGTAATGCGCAAGCGCAGTATTTCTGTCATTTGACCAAATGTAATCGCGGCAGCTCCTGCCCATGCCCGGTTGCATATGCTGTGTGTCGTTGCGACCGCGTCTGGCAGCCGGTTGTAATCTGCCACTTATTTAATTTGCTTATCTGCATCTGATTATGTTGGCGGATTGGCGATTACTCTCAATTGGCTAGAAGATCTCCGCCGCTTTCGGTGCTCACGTGCGATCTTGTTGCACATTAGTTTTCCTGCAACCAGTTTATGGCATTCGGAATGATATACGCGCGCTTCAGAATGCAACACACCCATTTGCAACTGCAAATTGTTACTCTAATCGCGCGAAATGCGAGCCTGATATATTGCTAGAGTATATTATTTTAGTATCAATATTTCAAGTTGCTGGAAGCTGCAGCATAGACAATGAATGCACAAGGAATTGAATGCGCAATCCCAATGAATGTCTCACACAACTTTTGTGTCTTCACCTGAAATAATTTCCGATCCCGTTAAGAGCGTGAAAATCACTTGAACCAGACAGGTTAGGGACTATATAGTTGGCAAGTTAAGAAAAAAAGTTTTTGTCTTCTCGGAAGCAATGAATTTGAAAATTTGATCTAAAGTTAGGTTGGCGGTGCAGCTTCAGTTAAGAGTTCACTAGGAGGCAGCAAACGTCCACTACGATACTCCGTAGAGTATTTTCGCTGACATGCCTCTACATGTTCTTAAACTATACCTAGTGGAAACTATGATGGCATTTTTCCTAGGCTGTCTCACTTCACGAAAAAGTGGTCACTGAAATTTGAGACGCTTCCTCCGGAGTGCTAGGCGCTCGCTTAAGTATTGTTGTTCAAGTCATCTTCCCAACTCAAGGGACAGCACTCAAAAGATGGCTAGTATGCTTTGACCTGCTTCTCCTTATATCATCGCATACCCATTTTTCGCGCACTTGGCTGCTTCTTCATTTTCCGAAACACCACTGCCTTCGAGGGCTCAATAGAGTTTGTATGGACCTTTGGACTCGATAATTGTAACGGACCTAAAGGCGTTGATCGCAGCCTGACTGTTCAAAACAAAGGGCGAGTTAATATGCAGCTTCGCGGTATTGTCAAGTACATATGCCCCAGCTTGGAGTAACAATAATAGATTGGCGCTTACACATTCGTTAATATTTAACCGAGCTTCTCCTCCGATTTGTGGCGTGCGCCTTGATGTTGTCACACATAGAGGAGCGCCCTACAGTTTTACATCGATATATGATAAGCTGTGTTTCATGGCAGAAATACACTCGGAGGTTTGCCATTGCCTGCGAGGGGCGACCGCTGTTAAGACAAAATC
Organism: Rhagoletis zephyria; assembly: GCF_001687245.7. NCBI lineage: Eukaryota > Metazoa > Arthropoda > Insecta > Diptera > Tephritidae > Rhagoletis > Rhagoletis zephyria. The sequence goes on along the minus strand of NW_016161429.1, from coordinate 32,752 downwards.
TTTCTTCTACATTTTTTTGCGATGTTGCTTTGACCAGGGCTTGAACCCAGGCCCTGCGGAGTGGGAATCTATAGGCCTCTATCAAAGGCAATTTCTGAAAGCAGACCCCAGATTCTGTTCCAATACCCATTTTGGAGCCATTTGTTAATAACGGAATCTGGTCGCTTAGAACGGTGAGTACTGTTGTATATATCTAAGTAGATATGTATACCTGCTTTGCGCCCTTTTCTAGTTGATTAGGTGGGATTTGGTGTCAACCGCTTTCCACCATACCAACGCGCCATAGCTTTGAACAAGTCTAACTACTGCTAAGTGTACCCAATATATTATCCCAGTACTATTTCAGGATAACAACCACCACCCAAATTCGCCTCTTTTAACAATTTAAAATTGGCACCATTGAATGATGGAGTTCGAAATTAGTTCGTCTATGATTTTGGCTTTCGTCAGCTGGACAGCTAGCTCAACTACATACGTAGCAAGAGCAGTGGAGATAAAACTCTAGCTTGAAGAGTAGCTATTGTATCCGTTTTCCTTACTTCAGCGATCCAGGGAATAATCTAAGAATCTTATCCTACGGCAGCCATGAATTTGAAGTTAAAATTATTAAATGCACCTTGCACATCCAACCATTGCAATTATTTTAGTGTATCGCTTGTACAATACTCTGATTCAACCTATCAACCTTTGTGGTAAACATGTTGGACATCACTGAAGTTATTGAAAGTAGGTGGACATTTTTTGTATTGACCCGACCAAGTCTAAAGTAGTAAGATAATCTCGGAGATGCGCATATAGTTGGAGAAATTAAGATAAATTTGAAGTGGTAAGTAAAACTGACTGCTAACTTCAGTATTCATTAAGAAAACATCCGCTAATATAATAGACCCGCAGAACATTTTCTTCAATTGCATCAGAATAATACATGTCGACCGTTAGCTCTTACAGATGGGCTACCTGTAAAGTGGCGGTATATTTAGCCATACCTTCTTTTATCGGCCACTGTGGTCGAGTTTTTAGAGGTCCTAGTAACAGCCAAAAAATCCATTTTTAAATACCGGTTGCCCATCGGCAAGTAAATACAAACCAGAGAGTGTATATCAGCTATGAAAAAGTTCCTCATAAAAACCATCTGCCCTTCGAAAGCGGCTTAAAACTGTGGGTCCATCCATTTGTGTGATAAAATCAAAGCGCGCATCGGAAATCGAAAGGGAGTATCCCATGTTATTTGCTATCATTTTCTAAAGTACGAGCAGTACTTATCTTTATTTTGGCTGCAAATGGTCCCGCGATCTGTTAGTAATTAGTTCCAGATAAATTGCAAATATACTTCTCTCTTCAGATATCGAGATGGCAGAGAGGCGACGCTCCTATGGTTTACATTGATGGTATGAAATCCTCTTCAGTTACAGTCTGTCTCTAGTCCTTCCTTGCCTGTAAATTGCATTCGGGTTGTTTTGATAATCTTTCATCGCCAAGCATCCGCCTTGCCTACGGATCCCTTTTCATTGTATGAAGCGCACGTCTCTGCCTCAGATTTTTCTACATTTATATGTAATAATTTGAAGTCGAATTGCTAGTCGTTAGCCCACTATTGGCATTAATGAACTCCAGTCGCTTCCTCATGCTGAGCGAAGAATGAATGTTCAAGCTTTTCGCCATTTATTCTACACCTTTGAAGCTAAAAACAAAACAATATTAAAGGCACATGCACCCATATGTTTGTGTAAATATTTTTGAGTTTTTTTTTCACTTTTGCCCACCAAAGGATTACGTTAAAATAATAAACCAAACTGGCCGTAACAACGAAATGGTTTCACCAATGAGCATTAACGGTAGAAATAGCGATAGCTCAAAATGCTGAAAATTTCACGAACAAAAGGGGCGGGGGGAAAAGTGTAAAGGTAAAGCAGGCAATTGGCCAGGCGGCCAGCCCTGGTGTGGCACGATTCTAAAACAGCAAAACTAGGTGCACACAAACACACGCACGCACCCACAGTCGGACGTCAACGTCAAGATCGATGAATGTGCCGCTGAGAGGTGGCAAATGCAATGAAATGCACCGCTGCGACGTTCGCTAGTGGAACTATTGGTGGCTGTGATGATGGTAAACAATAAGGCTGACGACTCCTCACGTGTAAATGCTCCTAATGGTCTCCCGCAAGAAATCGAAAAATGCCAAAAATTGCACAAAAAAAAAAAAGAAATTGAAGCCATCGCCAAAAATCCAATTGCAACTAACAATTCCTACTTTTCTGCTGCTTATCCAACCACCTCTCATCGCCCGGCCTCTTTATATTTGGTGGTGGGGCTTGTGAATCATATGAACACCATTAAGCGTTGATTTCACTGCAACAAGAACAATGCCAATATCAGCGGATGGGCGCATCAGCCAACGCGGCTTCACACACTCATACTCGGGGCAATGGATGCTCCATCTCGTGGGCCACAGCAGGCACTTGAAGAAGAGTGTGCATGGGAGTGAGGGTGAGGCGTGCGGAGAGTTGCTGTCGAAGTCGCAGTTGCAATTGTTGGCCCACTGCGGATTGTGTGTGTGGCATGTGGCATGTGGCCGCATCTGTTGTCGTTGTTTTTGTGTCGATTATTTTTGTTATTACTTTTCCTGTTGAAATTCCTGTTGCAACATTTGCGCTGTTCGAGCAGTGTTGCGTCGACGCGACGGCTCGCGCTGGTGCTGGTGTTAACATTGTTAATATGAACGTTTAAATTCCTTTTATTCGCTCACTTTTTATTGCATTTTCATTCGCTCTGTGTTCGCTCTGTTCCGTTTGTTCGATGTGTCGTTCGCTGTTCGGCGCGCTTCGATTTTGATGACCGATTTTTCGTTTAATTCGCTTTATGCACGCTCGTGTCGATCGAAAAATTGGATATGGCATGTAATCGACGACTGTAACGATAGCGCGGACAACGATGCATGGCCGAGTGGCGACTGCGACGATGGTGTTGACGTTAGAGCTGCAACTGCTGGATGACGTGGAGGTGAATGTGGCGGACGGGAGAGAGACACTCACATGCACAAGCCTTGATATGCGAGTAGAGTTACATAGTTGGAGGTGGCATAGCTGTTGGTATTGTTTCATTGTTTGTTGTTGCTATGGGTGTTGGACATCCTTAGGCGTCGTTTTAGGTTTGTCGCTTATTTTGTGCTCGAAGGTGTGAATAAATGCAATCGTAACTGCTGAATTGCAATCAATGCAAAGATTCATAGAAGAGTGCATAATAACAGTAAAGTGTGTACGTCTGTGCACGCATGCTGCATGCAACTGCTAGCCGAAAAGATGAATGTTTTACCTATGGCTTGCACTGAAACTTGATTTATTAGCCGTTGAGAAGCGAATTCGCTTATAAATTAAAAACGGTGTGTGCATTAGGGTGGTGCAAAAACAGTAAAGTCGGAATTGTAATGCTCTCACCCCCTAGGATTCTACTATATCGAAAATAAGTGTACCCCTATTTTTTAATTTTGAAATCAAAAAATATTTAGAGGTCGCCCAAAGCGCTCAAAGTTGGCCATGTTTTTTTTTGTATGGGAAACAACAACTTTTCGTAGAAATGATATATAATTTGTTGAAAATCAATATTTTTCGATCGGAAAGCTCTGGTTCTCTTCAGTAGACTTTCAATAACAATACCCAATTGTTTATTTAACTATTTTTTAATACAAACGAGTTTTTATTGGTGCCCCCATTGCATTTTTAGGGGTTTTGGCGGACCTATAAATTATATTTGCGATGAAAAATTATTAAATAGACAATAGATATTATTATTGGGAATCTCCTGCAGAGAAACAGAATTTTTCGATCGAAAAATATTGAGTTTTAAGAATTCTATACCATTTCTACGAAAAGCTGATTTTTCTCAATATAAAAATACATGGAAAACTTAGAGCGCTTTGAGCGACCTCTAAATATTTTTTGATTTCAAAATAAAATTAAAACAGAGGTATACTTTTTTTCGGTATAGAACAATCCTCGGGGGTGAGAGCATAACAATTCCGACTTTACTTGTTCTCATACATTTTTGGACCAAAGTAGTGTGCATACAGATACTATATGTTTGTATGTAGGTACATATACTTACTATGTAAAGTATGTACGTTGGTAAAGATAAATATGTTTACAGCCAAAGTTAAATGGTATCTACTACATAGAAATCTGATAATAGAAATAAGCTTTTGTGGAAAATAATAACATACATAAGTACACCCAAAGGTTTCGACTAACTGGAAAAATGACTACCGTTATATGAATAAGGTTGTAGCTCCTTTCCCTTTAGTGACGATCCATTATATAAAAAAAAAAAATAATCATTAACATATTACATATACACATGGGCGTAGCCAGGTAGCGGCGGAGGTGCAGGGGGGGAGGGGGGGGGGGGGGGNTTTCCTTATATATATATAAAATAGTACCCTGAAATGCCAACTTAATAGGGTCGAGCCCCCCCCCTAAATTTCATTTTAGCTACGCCGATGCATATACAATATTTATTATTCGACCAGCCTTTGTGCGTAGTAGACACACATGTACATTAGACTGCATCGCTCCCCATACAAAAAAAAACGGAACTATTCTTCCATTGGAATTATAAAATCTATTATATTTTAAGACGTCCACCAAAATATTTAGGACACATATTAAGATTTAAGCGAGCTGGACCAATTTGAAAATACCTCCAAAAAATGGAGTTTTTTATGAACAAAAATACTTTCTTAAAGATGTTTTTTTTTTTTAAATTCCCTCAAATGACAAAACGGTTTATGCTTAAAAAATTTATATTCAACAATTTTTATGAGCTTGAGGCCGTTTTTAGTGAAAACTTATTGTGGAAAAGCAACAATAATTTGAAAAAATGGTAGAAGTGATAGCTATTTCCGCACACCACACACAGCCACATTTCCTCATCAGACTTTTTTCAGTAGGATTCGAACCGACGATCACCACTGACTCAGCCGGTTGCCTACGCTCTGTGCTAAGTTTGCCTTGTTAATTCTTACATAAAAATATTAAAAAATAAATACAATTTAAAAGGAATCGCAATAATGAGATTTTAGATGCGGTTTTTTTTAATTTTTTTCAAAGATTGGTATAAGAACAACTTACATTGCAAACAATTTTGCGAAGTTGTACATACATATACATACGTATTTACAGTAAAAGCAAAAGGATTGAAGAAATGGAATACATTACATTACATTACAAAAGAAATACATGGAGTACATACATTTTCGATAGCAGTCCTGGCGTTTGGATCTCGATTTTATTTGAATTTAAAATACAACTTAACTTTTAACTGAGATTGTGGGTTGGAGTAACGATACAAATAAAAATATGAGTATGTGGCAAACTATCGCGACTATCGATAGCACTGCCCTATCGGCTGAAAGTGACTATCGACACAACCAATAGTTGCTCAAAAACCATCGCCAACTATCAATGGTATCCACTATCGATAGATTGTCGTTTAGTAACAGAAAAATACCTTTTAGAAATAAGTATATAGATTGATATATTTAGATGTAGATTGACATTTAAGTTAGGGCGTGCGAGTAATGGTCTGATTATGGCAACTTAACGTAACTTACGGCAATCAATTAAAAATTCTGTTAAATGGATTTTGGTTATAATTGAACAGCCGAAACTTTACGTCACTTAATGCCACGTCGATTCGTCGATTTGTTTCATTTTGATACTCTAAGTTCTACGTTCCGTTAAGCTAAGTTAAGTTGCAAGTTGCCATAATCAGGCTTTAAACGAGTTAGATCGATTCGTATGGTGCTACGGAGCGTATACGTTACATACGCAACTACGGCTATATGAGCACGAGTGGTTAATATTTTTTTATCTTTTTAGCCGACTTCACAAAGAGGAGAAGGTTATTTATTATGGACCACGTTAACCGATTTCTATACGTATTTTCTTAAAGGAAAAGGAGTTACCTCACATGCGGTCCTATACTAATTTGGTTTAGATCCATGAAGAAAATCTAACTGAATCTAACTATTTGAAAATATGTATATATACCGGCTAATTTTGGATTGTTCATTTCCAAAATTAAATAACAATTTTTATAAAGCCCTTAGATTTTTCGTTATTCAGCGTCCGCACTTTTGCCAACTTGGTGCATTTCGCACTAAATTTATTGCTTTTCTTTATTCAAAAAAAAAGGTGTTAAGCGGTTATTTATCTTCCTTTATTTCACAAGATCACTTTATTTCTTCTTTTTGCTTTTGTTTGATAGGAGCTGTAGAAAAAATTAAGCAAAACGAAGAAAAATATAACATTTAAACAGTCATGAAAAATTATTAAATTTTGTTTACATCAAAGCGAACCAGCAACGCTCGATACACAAGAAAAATAATCTTAACATCACTTGGTATTTCAAAAAGAAAGTATACAAAAAAAGAAAGTATTCAAAAAGAAAGTATAGTATACTCTTTTTCGAATCTTAATTCTACTGAAAATTTGTTAAAATTTTTCAATAGATTAGGTGCACTGCTCGCTATCGGATTTTCTGGCTCTTTTTACCTTTTTTTAAAAAATACGATCAACTGCAAATTTAACTAAATAAACGAGGTAAAGAAGAATGATATAACTTTCTCAAAACAATTGTTCTATTAACAACAAAAGCTCTTAAGTATTTATGAAAAAACGCTTAAAGCACAAAAAAATTGTGTCCAATATATTGAACACTGAATTACATATACATACATATATAGAATATATTTTTTTGAAATCTGACAATTTTTGGTTAACCTCTTCAGCTTGCACTTTAATAAGGTATATAACTCAATTCTGTGGCTGGCGTAAAAGTATAATTTTATGTATTTCTTCAGTTGGTGAAACATTTCTCCGAATTAATTGCACATCTATATTAGGGTGATCCGAAATAACTAACCTAACCAATTTATGGCCTTAAAAAAACCTATCGACTGAGAAGAAAATTCTCCCATTTGGAAAAATTTGTATTACAATATTTTTAAAGGTGTCGGTGGGTATTTGAAATTTTACATGTAAATAACGTTAAAAATTCTTTCTCATTAAAAATGTTATAATTATATTATTGCTGAACGAGGTATAGCGTTGATACAAAATTGTAATCGAACATTGACAAAAGACGAAGAACAATAGGAATTTCTTTTGCAAGTAGTGCAATTACGTCGCCAGCAAGATCCTAATTACAATAAACTTATTTTTGTTAATAATTAAAAAGAATAGTATAGAATAGTAAAAATGCAATCAAAAATATATAAATGGATTAAATAAAACTCTCCCTCTGTCTCTTTATGACAAGTCTAGTTTCTATTTAGCCAACATTTTCTAGCATATTTTCGATAATAATGCCATAGTTAGAATTGCATATTTCGCCTTTTTCATAGCCCGTAAGTATATACATTTTTGGGTCTGGATAATCAGCTTTGGAGTCAGTGTTTAGAGAATTTAATACCCTATACGAATATGTCTAGAAAACAATGACATTTTTAATGAACGCAATTTTATTTACATGTTATTTACATGGAAAATTTCAAAACCCACCGAAACCTTTTAAAGTTGGAATAAATATTTTTTTTCCAAATGGGAGAATTTTCATCTCCGTAAATAGGTCCCTTTAAGGCCATCAATTCGTTAGTTTAGTTATTTTGGATCCCCCTAATCTACATACATTGTTGTCGTTATCTATTGATATATTTTTGTCGATGGTTTTAATCAAATTTTTTGACTTTTTTCCTTTTAAAAATTTGGTTGTGCACCTACTACTTCACATCAGGGTCAGCAAAGGATGCGATTCATTCATACATAGCATTAGCAGCTATTCAATAATTCATTTTTAACTTACTCTCTAAAGTTTCATCGGTACTTTTTTATGTATGTATGTATCTTTATTTTCGTGTTTATTTCTATTTATGCCACGAATTCAATTCAATTAATTTCGGCTGCGGGTTCAAGCAGAAGTCAAGCGTTGCTACTGTATTTGCAGATAAAGAAAACTATTGTACAAATTTACAACAATGCCAGCAACAATATGAACGCCAACCAGCCAACCATCTAGCCAGTGACAATATCGGAGCTGAAAATATTTTTTGATAAAAATCATCAGTAAGCAAAATGAAGAAATGCCTGGCAATCGAGCGAAGCAACGTGCCAAAAGTTTGCTACTGCATTTTTCAAATTGTCCCTCGCCATCTGCGCTACCCCCCCACCACTCGTAGATATAATGTCGACAATAAGTATGTATTTTGTTGAAGAATGTATCTTATTTGTTAAACTTTTTTCTGCCAGGAGGTTGCAGGGGTGAAGAGATTGTCAGCCAGGCGCACGTTTTATTTGTACCCAAATTTTTCGAACAACAAAAATATCTTGTTAAGATTTTATTTGTTAGATAGAGCAACTGCAACAAATACAACAGCCGCTACAACAACAGCAACTACTTTAAATAGTTATGTATGTATATGTAAAAGTATTTGGGCAGGCAATCAAGTTGCAAGTAGACTTAATTATCATTTTTATGCTGAACAATGCCGTAAACCAAAAAATAAAAATAAATAAAAGTACTGGCTCACTTAGATACACAAACGGTTAACGATAAAATTGAACTCGCCTAACAAAAATTAGTAGATTTCTAATTATCCACAAGCAGCTTATTTGCAAGAATTCTTTGTTATTATCTACAACATGATTAGCAAGGATCAACGAGAGCTTTATTGAAGCAACAAATCGACGAACCCCACTAAAATTACTTCCTTAGCCTGGGTTTCAAGTCCGCTGGATCAAACTGAGTCCGAATTTGCAACCATAAATAACATTGGCCTCGTGATGAGTTTAAGGGCCACTTTCTCAATGTCTGGTTAAGCCTAACTACAGGTTAAGCATCGTTATCGACTCCCTGTTGTACGTTATGGAATGGATAACGATGTTTAACCTGCAGTTAGCGTTAACCCGATATTGGGGAGCTGGCCCTAAGCCCATTTCGGCTTGCCGGTTCTCTATAACTGCCAGCAGATTGTTAAACTTTTGTGATCGCAACACGACGGATACACTTAAGAACGTGAGCTTCTCCGAGTTGGGAATGAACTCTACGTCATATATCCTACACACACATGCTTCTAAAATAATTTATGGTTCTGCAATTCAGTGGCATAAACTCGACATCAGTTCATAAAGTGGGCGGTAGGGTTGTCTGATCTTTCATATTTTGCTATAAGGATCTTGGTTTCTCAAAAACAAGAAGCAACTCCGGAAGATGTTAGGACGTTTACGAGTTGGCGATAGCGTATACTGCGGACGATGGAACAACGAGCTGCATGAGCTTTGCGAAGACATGGACTTAGTGCTCTGACTCAAAATACAGCCCCTCTGCTGGCTTGGCCATGTCGAACGAATGGCAGAGAAGACTTCCTCTGTAATGGAATGGATCAGGTGGAGATGGAATTGGCTTCTCAATGGTGTCTTAAAAAGTAGTTTCAAGCTAAAACCATCTTAAATGACCTTCGTCTGACATTGTGATACATATTTTAACTAACTGATGAAATAAGTTGAAATTGATTTTGTCAAACACAATTCGACTGACACCAATATATTAGTAATTCAATAAACTTATTAAATAATGTGAATTTAAAATTTAAACGGGTGGTAACCCTCTCTGAACACCTCAGAAATGTTCTTAGTGTTAACACTAAATATTTCTTAGCACTCCTTTGTTTAGCATATTTTAATATTTCATTTTGAATAAGTTATCTAAAGTCGATTTTTCAACAGGTGGCAACCCTATTCAAAATATTTACAAACTATTATCTTCTTAAATGTTCTTCGTCTGCGCCCATATTGTCATACATATTTCTAATATATTATTCCTTAGTTCAGTTTAAATTTAATTTTTTAAACAGGTGGCACCCCTCCTACAGGTAAGTTAGAAAACAAAGCTTTTTAAACGAATTTAAATTGATACCCATTTTGTAATAATTGGTNTAGTTCAGTTTAAATTTAATTTTTTAAACAGGTGGCACCCCTCCTACAGGTAAGTTAGAAACCAAAGCTTTTTAAACGAATTTAAATTGATACCCATTTTGTAATAATTGGTTTAACTTTTAAGTAATTTTTTTTTCCGTCCTTTTTTAAAAGGTGGCAACTCTTTTCGAAAAAGTAAAACCTTATTGCACATCTGCAGCCCAAACTCTTCACTTTGACACCTCACTTTTGAAAATAGAACTAACGGTGCAGATCTTATGACCTGCACAAAAATCCCTTCGCATTTTATATATATAGATGCCAAGCAAGACCCGCCTAATCGAAAAAGTATATAAAGGCTCTATGTATTATGTATTTGATATTAATGAAAATTACATATGCAATAGTGGTAAATAATAGTACAAATACTTATAATTGGAAAATAGTAGTAATTGAATTTGTATTTCTTCAAAACTAACAAATGGCACTACTCCTTACGAGTACAAATATGAATGTGCCTATCTCTAATATAAAATGCATAACTTTCTCAAGTTGCCTACACTGTGTCCCGCGAATATTTGCGCTACACTCCAACCTAACGATATCCCATAGTCACCTGCAGAAAGTCATTTATGGCGGAGATATTACACCCAATAAAGTGAAATTTACACAAACGCGCCGTCGACAGTATCACAATCTGGCACAACATAAATTCATGTCGCGCAAAATATTTGCTAGTATATTCCAATAAACAAAAACAAAGGAACGAACGATTCAACCGCTGAGCTAGCTCGGGACGTCTTGCCTGTTGTTGGCGCATCTTCTGCCGCCAGATATGCCCGAAATAGTGGCATCTGGATGTGGCGGCGAGCAGCGAACGACTGGCCTGGCGAAACATATTTTCCATGTCGATACAATCGATTGCGTTATGCAAAATATATGCAAATACCATATTGACACAATATCGCACACAAAAGGCGAAGATACACCAACGAACCATGAAATATCCCATCGAAGCCCAAACAAAACAAACACACACGAGTACTAAATAAGTAAAAAATTCAAGTGAAGGAAAAATTTGAAATTGGAAAGGCGATTCAACTTAAACGGTTTCGTTAGAAACGCTCTTAAGACAATGCCAACTTCCTCATCCTCACCGTCCCCCCTCCGACTATCTGCAGGCGGCCCGGCGGCCACTCGCCACAGAGACTTCAACGGAGCCCAGCGATGTCTTCTTTTGCATTAGAAATTATTTCGATCCGCCGATAGATTTGTAAATTTATCTTGTGGGTGTACGAAAGTACCGGGCGGCCCGGGCGGCCCGAGTGTGTGGGGTATGTGTGAGCGCGCTGAAGCGTGAGTGCGGACCGCCACACGAAGAAAGTCGCAGGCAGTTGCTGATATGCACCGATAGCCAGGACTGCCAAAATGTGGCTTGAAATTCGTACTTCGAATGTTTTGTAATGTAAATATGTGCATACATTTGTGTGTGTGTGTGAGTGACTGTATGTAAGTCGGTCGCAAGTGAAGTAAGCCTTTTTTTTTTTGGTGGCAGCGCATTGTTGGCGAGTCACCGATTGCTCGGCCGATATTGGTAGTCAGTAACAAGCATCATTAAACATTTAAATTACTCCCAAGCGCATCGGTTATGACCAAAATCACTCGTCGAACATCTTCGTAAGTACTGTGACACTTTGTAAGTTTTTTTCTGTAGACGGAATACTTTGTGTATTTTTTGCATTTTGACTGCCATCGACCATCGGTTATAGTTGGTGTTTTAGAGGGTATGTGTGCACGAAATTATGTATACGAAATCACGAAGTTAGCCTACTCCAGTCAAGTGAAAAACGAAATTTTATGGAAATTCCCGCACCGCAGACGCACACTTCAATGGATGCAGAATGAGTTCGAAAAAGAAAGCGCAATGTTTGTCGTATGATTCGTTCTTGAAATTTATGGCGGTAAAAATATTTTTTGAATGTACATACATACATATATTCATGAAATTCCGGTGGGCTTGACCGATTTAGATGAAATTGGTATTTTATAATATCCGGGACACCTGGATGAGCATAAGGACCATCGGTGGCAGGTGACGCTGGAGGCAAATATTGAGAAGTTTGTTATAAAGTAAAAATGATTCAATAGGTGGCGCTTTTTAAGCTACATTCTCTAAATTATTCGAAATTAGTATTTATGGGTTCTTTCGGTGCACGTGTTTGAATGTAAATAAATTTGTATTTATATAGGTACGCATACAAAGGAAGAAGCAAGAGTTTTTCGATCAAGTCATCATCCAATTCATCCTCAGTCTCTTATAAGGCCATTTTCGATAAAAAAAAAATTTTGATCTTTATTTGTTCTTTACCCATTCGGAGTCCCGCTGAATAGTTTGTTTTCTTTTCTTGACCGGCGGCCATCATTCATAAAGCCGAAGTGGTGCGCATTATTAAATTGAAAACCGACAGTTCATTCAAAATTGTTCAAAAAGGAACCACAATTTAATGTAAGTGTTTCTTCAAAAGTTGTTTTAAACCATTTGTGCAGTGATGGGCTCATTTAATGCAAAATTTCATGGAACGTATTTCTGACGAGTCCAAAACAGCACGCCAGTCGTTTCTCTTCTGTGCCAACTGACGCCAATTGGAATTTCCAAGTGAAGCCAAGTTCTTCTCCACCTGATCTTTCCAACGCAGAGGATACCTTCCTCTTCCTCTGTTACCAGCAACGCGGCCCGCGTTGAATACTTTCAGAGCAGGAGCGTCGATGTCCATTCGAACGATTTTAATTCTATACAGTTGTAAAGCTCATACAGCTCATCGTTAAATTGTCTGCGACATTCGTCATCACCAACGCGTAAAGGTCCGTAAATCTTTCGCAGAAATCTTTCTTTCGAAAACTCCAAGGGCCGCCTCATCAGATTTCATTGGATTTCAAGACTGACTTTATTATTGGTGTTAATGCTGGTACCCAAATAAACGAAGTCGTCTACTTTTTCAAACTTGTGACGTGTGTGTGTGATGGAGCTGATGGTATTACTCAACGTCATTTTACACAGCCTTATTAGTTTCGCGGTGATGCCAATTTCAGACATCGCGGCATTAAGACAATTTCTTTTCGTACTATCGAAAGCGTGCGTCGATCCTATTCTCGCGGGTCTTTTCCAATATTTGGTGTATTGTCTATACCTGGTCTATGGTGGATTTGCCAGGTATAAAGAAACACTGATAAGTCCCAATCAGTTCAATGACGGTGGGCTTCAGTCTTTCACACAATACGCTCGAAAAGACCTTGTAACCTATGATTAGAAGGCTGATCCCGCTGTAGTTGGCGCCTATGGCGGCGTCGTATTTCGTGTTGATTGGGCAGAGCAAACTTAAATTCCAGTCGGCAGGCATGCGTTCATCTGACCATATTCTGCATAGAAGATGTTGCATGCACTTGAATAGCTTGGCTGGCAGGCCGCCGGCTCCAGCAGCTTTGTTGTTTTTCAGCCGCGTAATCGCTATTCGTTCCTCGTCATAGCCATAGAGAGACATCGAGTCCATCGTCAATGACTGGGGGCTCGGGTTCTTCTTCTGCACTTCTTTCAGTGCTGCCGCCATTCAATAGGGTAGAAAAGTGCTCCCTCTATAATTTAAGTACTCTCTGGACATCAGTCTCTAGGTCGCCATGGTTGCTCTTACAGGAGTTCGCTCTGGTTTTGAAACCTTCAGTAAGTCGCCAAACTCTCTGATAAAATATTCGGGCGTTTTTCCTGTCGGCCATGCTGCATGTGAAGCTCTTCGCACTCACGTATTCCGGCCTCTCTCTTCTTAATGCGGCTAATACGTCTCGCTTCCCTCTTCAGTTCCATATAACGGTCCCACCTGTCTCGCGTTGCGTCCGATCGCAGCGTGGCCCTGTAAGGCGGCATCGTTTTTCTCTGCAGCTTTTTCACACTCCTCATCGTACCAACCAGTTGATCGGTAGAATTAGTGTCTGAATTTGCTTCCATCAACCAAAAGTCGATCGATGGCTCAAACATATTTTTTTAAAAATAGTAAGTATATAAAATTATATTATTTTAAATTCGACTTTCCTCTCAAACCTCTAGATTTTTTTTTGGAAATTATAATAAAACAATATGTATAAAATGGAAGTTAAATAATTTAAATAATTGCGTCTCCTCAACAAACGTCCAACCGGCTGCTCGTCTGTATTTTATTCATCTTCTCTTTCGTCATCGGCGGTGAGGATTCACACTACGAGATTTATAAGCTAATGCTCTATGTTAACTGTACATACTAGCGCTGTTTCGAGTGTCATATTTTTCACATGAGAATGCGAATGATAGGAATAACATTGAAAAATCTATAATCAACTTAAGTCATCGTTTTTATTACTTAAAAATTCTCCAGATTATTAGAATACTGAACGAGTGCTTAACCTGTACAGTGTTTAAATCTAGTAATCAAAGTTCAAAGGGGCATATTATACGAGTATTTCAAAGAAGTAATTTTGCTGCCTCTTCTCCCATGAGACGATTTCTTCGGGGTTCGTATATAAGGCCGGCTGCACTGAACAATTGCTCACTTGGAACGCTGGCGGGTGGACCGCTCAAATATTTGCGGGCCAGATCTGTCAATTTGTCATATTTTAGTTTAGTTTTTCACCAATCGAGAGGATATTCACCGAGATGAACTCGTTTTTCTTTGAGATAAGGCTATAATTGAGCTTTAATTTTACATTTTCTAATGTCTCCAGATTCGTCATCCGAGCCTTCGCTTTCGCTGGAGGAATCAAAAATTATTTCTAGGTTGCTTATAAGCAGGGAACGGATTTTTAGGACCTAAAAACCTATAAAAAAGGCAAAATAAAATAACGAAAAAGGCAAAAAAAGGCAAAACAAAATAGCGAAAAAGGCAGGAAAAGGCACTAGATATTGCAAAAAAAGCAAAATAAGGCGCTAAAAAAAGACAGAAAATACAAAGAACCTTCAAAAAATACATTTATTTTAAAAATGTTTATATTACAAGTAAAAAGAGAAAAATTATGAATTAGTTTCGTTATATGAACAATTTTTTCTTTGAGTCTTTGACTATTTTATCCTTTCGAGTTTCTAACTAATAAAACGTTAATCTTTATAGTCGTAGTAACATTGAACCACAAGATGCATTTTGAAGTTTTCTGGCAGCATTTTCATTCGATTTTCGCGAAGAAAAGCCTTGAATGTACTAAATGTGCGCTCGACGTAAGTTGATACAAGTGGAGCCCAATTTAAATATGGAACAGTTGAAACGTTCATATTATCAGGAATAAGGCCGTTTTCCTCGTCCTTTACAATTTTATCCACACCCCTTATTGTGCCCAAGCCTACGTTAGCTGAGAAAACGGCTTTGAAGTTTTCCAACACCAATTTGGCAAGAGGTCTCTGCGCCTCTATAAGCCGCATGGGCATGTGTTGTATATTTTTTAATCTTAAAAAAAAAATTGTAAATGCTATAATCGCTTTTTTAAAGGTAGAAAAGGTAAAAAAGGCAAAAAAAGGCAACATCAAATTTGTGTATATATGGAATCAGGGAAAGCTAAGTCGTGGACATTCTTAATCGAATATACTCTATCTGTTTACCATAAAAAAAGGCAATTTCCATAAAATCCGTTCCCTGCTTATAAGACTTTTAGCAGTACTTGTTGAAGGCTCATCAATGTTGCTTGATATACTACTTAACCCTTTAGCGCCTGAAGCTAAAAACCGGTTATTGTCCGCATCCTGGTTAGACAGACTTAGAGCCATTTCAACAATATTAGAGAGTGAGCTCTCTGCACATTCACATAACGAATGCGAAAGCAAATAAACAAAAAAAAAAAAAACATGACGTAAAAAGGGTTATATATAGCGTGCCAGACATAGAGAAAAATTGTATCTGTCTAGAACTTAAACACATTTCCAGTCGGGACGCCTATCGGTTGTTTCTCGCTCTCACTACTGACTTTGCCGCATTTCCTATAGGTTCACACAAACATAAATATGTATGTATAAATCTAACTCCACTGGGGGGACTTGAGCTTGTAAATTGAATTCGTGAATTAGTGCTTAGCTTTTTATTTATTTATTTATGTATTAATTTTTATGGTCGTACTTTCAGCTGATGCTTCCACAATTAAATGTGAAGCGCTGTTGCATGTCAAATTATTATTTGCCACATGTTCACTTCATTCGAGTGCAGTCTCTGCCGCTGCATGACAGACGACAAACAACAGAGCGCCGCCACAGCACGCTGCACATCTTGTGTTGCATGCTACTTTGTTGTCGCTGTCGCTGTCGCATTGCATTGTCGTTTTTAGTTTTGTGTGGAATTGAAATCACAATTGACATNCCGAGTGCAGTCTCTGCCGCTGCATGACAGACGACAAACAACAGAGCGCCACAGCACGCTGCACATCTTGTGTTGCATGCTACTTTGTTGTCGCTGTCGCTGTCGGATTGCATTGTCGTTTTTAGTTTTGTGTGGAATTGAAATCACAATTGACATTTTACGAGTATGTATATTGTTGCGATTCCAACTCTTCCCCACCGCCTACCTCCACCCCAAACCTCAGCCGCTTCTGTGAACTGAGCTCAGAAATTAGCCTAAGACATTGGCGCTGTGATGCAGGGAGGCGGCCTTTGAAGTTTAAATGTAGATTTAGCGCTGAAGCTTTGGCAAATGTAGCGCTCATAGATAAAATAAATGGAGTATCTCGGTTGCCTGTTTGTTGTTGCGGTTGTTGTTTTTGTGCTTGTTAATGGGGTGACGCGGCAATTTGCTTCCTCGTTCTATGTCATTACTCAGTACCGCCCATGATGATTAATTGCCACAAGCGGCTTGGCAGGCAGCTACCAACAGGCAACAACCAGCAACCAGCAACCAGCAACCAGCAACCGAAATTGACGGCGATTGTTGCAACAATATTTGACTATCGTAGCTACGTGTGTAGGTGTGTGTTCACCGGCATATGTATAAGTATGCAGGCAAGGGTGTTGTCATCTGTTGAAACATCTTACACGAGTTAGAAATGCAGACAATTATAATGTCGCCAGTTATACAGGCAAAACAGGCGAGCATTTGCCTACAACAATAACATTTCATTGCACAACAAATTCATTAGTTATGTGTAAACGAAAGTGTGTATTTATATTAATGGGTATTTGTATAGATACTCAGATTGTATTTAGTTTTTGCATAGATCACAAGCGGCATGCCCCTTTGTATTAATGGCTGCAATTAAGAGTGGCATGATCAGGTCGCAATACATACATACATATGTATGTGCAATGCTAGTGTCTTTTAAGTAATTGATTTATAGTTTTTTCATTTATTCATTGGTGCTATTTTAAAATAAATGTTTAGTATACAGGTTTTTAAACTTATTTATTGTTGCATCTGTGTTTTGAATTTAGTTTCACGCACGTTTACGCACTTTTAACATAGCCTAAAACTCAATAGAAATGTTACCACCACTGTTTTACCAAAAAGCGGACGCTACCCAAAACTGCTAAGAAAAACGTATGCTCTTAAGAAGCTGTAGCGAAACGCCAGTGAGAGCTTTGAGTTAGAAGAGAATTGGCATCGAATACTAGAATCTGAATTGATCTAGATTGCTACTGGATGAATAAATTGAAATGAATAACGAAATCATCATAGCTTTACATAAATATGTATGTACATAGGTCCCTCCCTTTAAACAATTTCTGGGTGCTCAGAATTTATGAGTCAAAAATGAGTATTTCTTTCGTTATAAATATGATTCTGAGACCAGTCAGTCAGACTGACTAAATTCGGACTCTTTTGGTGTCATAAATCCAGATTTGAACAAAAAAAAACAAAGTTCACGTAAAAGTAAAAGTTTATTGATAATCATAATTATAAAGAATATTTGTTTTTAAGACTCAGGAAAGCGTCATATTTCATTTGACTTTTAATATGCTCTATTCTGACTCTTTTTTGAGCTAATACAGAGGGTCAGAATTCCAAATTCTGAGACTTTTTTGACTCTAAAATGAGTCCGAATATTTACAGGGCTGTTATTTCAAATTTACAACCTCAGTTCACTTTGGACAGTTTATCTAAGAACTGAACCACGTCCTGTCGTTGGATAAGATTACTCTACTCTAAACAACTATGAGATGCACAGCGTAACAAGAACTGGGCGATCAGTTCTTATACATATCTACATACCTACATACATATGTATGTACGTATGAGAGACAGCTTCGCATGGTGAAAACATTACAAGGTAAATTTCATGGTTTAATAATAACAAGGTGTTGTCAATAACTGAACCTCACTTTTTCGGCAGTTCTATTCCGGTCACGCGTTTTTAATATTAACCACAATTTTGTTTACATTAACCAAACTTTTGGGTGGCGATTTTTCGTTTGAATAAATTTATGTTCTGCACTACACAGATGCTTTTTCATAATTCGGAGATACAAACAAAAATTTGTATTATCATTATAACATGTTGCTTCTGACGGGATTGGCAAATAACAGCAAGCAGCTCTACACCCTCAGCTACAGCCGCTTTATAAATGTGTCTTCACATGTTCACCTTGAATCAATTTTCTTCGTCGTTTGATTTGGTTCTGCACTTTACAGAGGCTTTTTCGTAATTACGAAAAACCAAAAACAGAAAAAAGTAAAAATTATGTATCGCGTAAACGGAATTCGTACTGCTGGAAGTCAACAAATAACAGCAAGCACCTCTGCTCGTTCAGCCACTGCCAAACATACGAATTTGTTCTCAAATGTTCAACATGAATCGGCTTATTGACCATGGAAATTTTTGCTTTTGGCTCAGTGTAGATAAAGTGTCAAAGTCGCGAGTACCCAAAACTCGGGCCAACAGATTACAAACACTAGTTCTTGTTCTTGCAACACCTCGTTTCCTACATTACCATTCAGACGTAAGGAAAAATTATTTGATATCTCCATTATTACCGACAATAGATATGTATAACAAATCCTATATCGATAGCTGGCATTTCATAAAAAACTTGTTCTAACTTAATACACGGTTTTCAAGCGCTTTTATACTAGATGTGTATGTACCCTGCAGTGAAACCCCAAACTAGTCAGGAAAAATACTAGTTTACAACTAGAATTCCCTGACAGAGACCGAACTAGTTCGAAAATAACCAGACTTATCCCAAGTACAAAATGATTTATTCATGCCGTTTTATTTGACTTCGACAATTTAATACAATAAAGTACACAGTTATAATATACTTTTATTTTGGTATATTGTAAACCATTAAATCGAATACGTATTCAATTATACCAGTCCTGTTAAATAATGATTAATCATAATGATTTGTAATTAAAGCATGTTTTTTGGATAACCGTTCAATGAACAAATACCGCTATTACCACCTTTTTAATGAGTAATAAATTATTACTTAAACAAAATGTTAATTAATTCATTAATTACTCACTATTTTGTTATTTTTGATCATTTTCAATTATCTGACTTTTTTTATTTACACGATTAAAAAATTTGATTTGATAAATTTCTATTACCAATCAACAAGCCAAACTATAGACAAAAATTAAGAATATTTAATAACTGCTTGAATTATTTATTTATTTTATTCTTATCCAAATCTCAAATTTCAAACATTAATTATTACTTTTATAAATTTTTAAAAATAATAGACTGAAATGTGCAAAGTTAATGAATTTAATTTATTTTAATGAAAACTTTTCTTTTTATTTTAGTTACCTCAAAAATGATCAAAAGAATTCATTTTATTTTTAACTAAAATGTTTCCTTTTGCATATTCAATATTATTAAAAAAGATAAAAATATAGAATTTTTTTTTTTATTGTATATTCATGAATTTATTTTATTTTTTGATTCCCAAAGTAGTGATTTTGGTCCATAATTAGCCTAGCATTTTTCTGTCTATTTTGAACTAGTATGATACTGGTATATTTCTGACCGAAATCTGACAATTGCCATCTCATAGGACATCCCCATGTTAAAAATACCAGTTGATTGCATGGAAAAAAGATAGTTGGCTGACTAGTTGGGCATGCAGTTCATACTAGTTGTGAGGTAGTTTACAACTAGTACATTTGACTACAGGGTAAATACTTAATGCATAAAAACTTGTCTCCATATGCCTTCCAGTATGTATATCCACTCACAAGTGTTTATTGTAGTTAAAATTAATTGTGCGACATAGCGACATCGCGTGTTAAATGTAGCCACTGCCGTCAAAGTGTCATTTAAGAAGTCAAAGGGGGAGAAGAGCAAAGGAATCAAAGAGTTGTGCAAACAGAAGTGCCAATAACTGGCAAATGACGACGCTAATTCCCGCCTTAAGAATTGAACCACTCGCTTGACCAGTTGGTGGCATAATCTTGATGGTTGTGAAATTACACACTAATATTTTGATGAACCAAATATGCATACATACATACATATATATATATAAAAAAAAAAAAAAAAAAAAATACCCTGCACTAAAAATAGAGGACAGTCACGCAAAGCGCTAGTTTCGCATTACAGATTTCATGACTGTCTCCGAACTAGTGCTAAACGGATGCAGAGCGGAACAATTGGTACTCGTATATGAGGCATTCTCTGCAAAGAAATCTACTCGAAAAAAAAAGTTCTTTACTTTTTTTGGCAATGATTTATCTTATAGTACATGGAAAACCCAAAATAAAAAATATGGTGTTAGGTCTGTGTAATGCGGGGTTGCCATGCTGTCAGGGGTCAAAGTTCTTTGCAAAAAAAATTTCGAACCGCCATAACTTTTAAACGAATGAACGGATTTTAAAACGCCATGAGACTTTTTTGTACAAACTTTCTTAGACTTTAAAACTGTGTATCATAAAAAAATTTTAAATTAATATTTCATAGAAAAAAATTTTTTTTTAATTTTTAACCTTTTATGCCCCCTTAGATTTTTTTCAAAAATACGCCAAAATGTTCTATACCAAATCTACGAAAAAGTGTTTTTCTTCATTGGCACCCATGAATATAATTTTTAGAAAAATCCCAGAGGATGAGACTTTAACATTTTATATTTTCCCCCCATATTTTTGGACGAGTATTGTAGAGAAATTTTAAAGAATTCCTAAATATCTCATCCGATTTTTTGCTGAATTTTCTAAAATGAAGAAACTGCGCACACTTCAATTGAGTAGTCCACTTGCAAACAGTGTTATGTGATTTTATAATAGTAAGCCATAAATTTAAATAAAAAAAAACGTCTACAACAACAAGTTATATCCAAATTATATATATCTTTTTATTTGCTGAAAATTTTGATAAATAAGAGCCTAATATCATTAAAAAACAAAATCGCAGTGTCGTAGTTTTTGCAAATTTTATATATAAAAAATTAATTAGCGAGTTTTGAAACAGTAACTTTTACATAGCTAGCTTTTTCTGCCTTTCCCGTTCTCTCTTGGTCTGCTTCTTTTTAAGACGTTTTCCACAAGGCACCGAAACAACCACGTTTTCTTGCAGTTTTCTAAGTTCATCAGAAGCAGGAGACATTTGAAAGTGTACAAATACATACATAAGTATTATAGCGACTTTTGCAAGAGTAGTTAATATTTGATGCTATTTTTTCAGAATATAGAAAGATTTTGCACTGAATTTGTTAGTGGACATGAAACTTCTTTAAATACTGGCACGCTACCTACCAAAAACTAAAAATCTAAAAACACATTTACATAGCGCACTTTGCAAGTGGATTGAATAACCAAATCTTTTACGAAATTTTGGAAGAAAATTGGTAAAGCAATGAATATAATGCTGCTATGTTAAGAATTTCTATCAGATTTTTTTCAACATTTTCTTTATTTTTCGTATAGAAATTTCTTTGCGAGTTCGTAACAATTCAAAAATTCTCTTTGAAGATTCGTAAACAAATTGTTACAGGAATGAGATGCTCCCAGAGATTTCGTTGAGATTTCGGGAACTTTGGGGTTTGCAGGGTAGTTACGTTAAGAAAAATTTTTTTACTTCAAATCGATTAAATTTATTTCATTTACATATAAACCGCGTTTAAAATACAAAACAAATTATTGAAAATTACATTTACATAAGTATGTATGTACAACTATAAGTATGTAGTTGTTCCGAATATTTGTTGTTGTTGTCATTCCACGACCTCTTTCTCGAAGCCTTAATAGAGAAGCTGAAGACTTACATAGAAGTCAATTAATTAAGCATAATCAACATCATACACGAACTTAAACCGCAAATTATAAGCCGTCAAATATACATGCAGTCACCACCATACATACATACATACATACCGTCAAAGGCATTTGCGAGCCGCGTCATCGGCCCATCAGCGTCCGCATCAATACCGCCACCATAGGCGCTATATTCACATCCACCCAGCACTCTGTATGTCGCCACCACTTCTTGCTCCCATTAATTCATAAAGCAGCAAACATGACCTAAATTATTCAATTCATTTTTATTTATTTTTAATTCCTTCATGTTACGAAATTTCCATTTCATTCATTTACATTTCATTTCATTTCATTTCATACCCCATACTCATCGCTTGCTGTCTATGCGACTCTGATTAAAGGGGTCTGAAGCAATCGACCGTGTTTATGTAACAATTTATTCTAATTTGACCCGCTTAATAATATTTATTTCGATAGATTTCTAAAGCGCATTCCTCAATTGTTATTGTAATAAATGCGATCGCAGCGCGTGGAATTGCCTTCCCCTTTCTTGTTTAATTGTTGCTGAAACATGCAACATTTGCGCCTAAATGATGGATCTCTTTTTCATTAATTTTGACTCTGAATGTGAACCCTATCCGCAACTGAAGCGATTTTGATGTGGTTCACAAATTGTTTGTTACCCGTATTAGGAAAATATTTTTTCAAAGGAATTGCGCCGATTTCTTGTGCATGCTTGTGGCAATGAGAAATTTTAATATGAATATAGATGAATAGTGTTTATAATCGTCAACTCAAAGCATCTTAGATGATAATTTTACAACTTTTTAAAAAGAGAAATCATAATCAAGCAAATTCTTTTATGCCATGGCGCCAAATTTTAAAGGTAAATTTTCAAATAAGTCTTTGCCAAAACCTTTCTTCTCCCTCTAAGAACTTCACTTGTTATAATCCCGCCGTGATTTTATGCTAAGAGCATGGTTGGTTGTTTGGTTGCAGTGCTCCCTAGTCGCAGTTCAGGACACAATTAGCTCGTTGTTGCGCTATTTTGATGCACTTCTCGCGAGGGATATTTTGATATGGGGTAAACCTATGCTGCCTTCGCCAGCTCATCCGCCTTTCCATTGCCGTATATGTTCCTAAGTCTCGGAACCCAGAGAAGAGAGATGGGCGTCGACAAAGACACTGAGCTCAGTATCACTTTGCATTCCCTAACTAGCGGTGACCGGTGAGGCTATTGCCAATAGCGCCGCCTGGCTGTCAGAGTATATTGGTGCTTTACTCTTGTACCCGGCTCTATTGCCTAAGACTCTACAGGCGTCTAGGATCCCTAGAACTTCCGCCTGGAAGATGTTTCCCAATAGCAGAGATAGTGCAAAACCGAGTTCCTCGAAGTAGACTCCCGCTCCCACACTGCAATACATCTTGTGTCCGTCAGTGTATAGAGAGATCGCCTCTCGGTCGCTCATTCGGTATCTTCTCCAGTCCCTTCTGGATAGGAGTAACACTTGCACCGTACATCTGAAGTCCAAATTGCCTAACATTAAAGTAGTCTATCGTCCTACTTAATTGCATTTGATTTATGATTAACCCATGTCCGAAGTGTCTAAATAGTCGCCCAAAAGCCTAACTCTCTGAGTCTGACCGCCGATTTAATAGCCACTTCTTTCAGTTGGAGATCAATAGGGATTAAATTGAGGATAGCATTTAGCGCGTCTGCCGGGCAGGATCTTAGTGCACCTGTTACTCCTGCGCTTGAAGCCCTTTGTATGCTTCTTATTTAGCTGGCAGTATATCATTCGCTTAGTCGCTTATGGTCGCGGTACAAATCCACTTCACAAGTTTAGGTTTTAGTCCCCAGTTTCTGCTGAAGATTCTCTTGCAAGTGTAGTATGTTATATAGGCTTTCTGATTAAAAAATTTTACATTGATTTTCCAATTAGGTCTGCTTTCCAGCACAACCCCCAGATAAGAACTAAGACCATACTGGCAGAATATTGAAAAATTAGATAAACTAACTAGCACAATTTCCAATTCCCCATATTCTACCTTTCCCCTGTATGTATGTGTTTATCCAAGGACCTAATTCCTTGAGCACGGCTTACTACATCCACATCTGCATCTGGAAACTGCCTAAGAACAACCTCGTCACCACCCCTTCAATGGATGCAAGTATTCTGCCTTTAAGTAAATTATAACTTACGAGNTTATGTATGTATTTATTTATTGAAGGACCTGATTCCTTGAGCACGGCTTACTACATCCACATCTGCATCTGGAAACTGCCTAAGAACAACCTCGTCACCACCCCTTCAATGGATGCAAGTATTCTGCCTTTAAGTAAATTATAACTTACGAGTATTGTGACAACAACATCAGGCGGTATATATGGGAAATATTTCAGCTGTATACTATCTCCATTGTTGTTGCTGTTGTCGTTGTACGAGTACGAGTGAATACAAAACATTTGCCCGGTGTTTATGTTGGCTGTCGTCGTTTGCATGTTTTGATTTGTAAACACTACGGGATCCTTTTGTCGCATTCATGCAACAAGCACAAACACACACACACACACACACACACACACACACACATGACGTACTGGACATTGGGTCGCCGAATGTAAGTACGTTATATGGAAACATAGTTGGGACATAACATAACCGTCAAAAGGATCCACTCGAAGGAATAAGCAGGAGAAGCAGCCGGACACCAAGGAGCAACAAGATGCAACAAGCAGCGACCAGTGGACAGCGAACAGCAAGGCGTGTCAACTTGCTGGTGGCAACTGTGGTGGCTCTCAACGTCAACGATGCTACGACTACGGCCGTGCCCTGATGGTGCTGGGTGCTCAAATGTCGCAGCGTGTCGTCCGCGCGCATCCAAGTCACCCCCGCTGCCACCGCAATTACGAAGGGCCAGCTCCTCACCTGGTGGTCGTGTGTTTGCAAACACATTTTTGCTCATTCCACAGCATTCCTTGCTTGCTGCTTTGCTTCTGCTGTCATTCGCTGTTGTTTGTTCTTTGCTCATTCTATTACAGCCGCTTATGTCAGATTCCCTTTCGTTGTGCGTGTGGAGCAAATTCTGTTGGTCCAGTCTCAGCTGAATATGTTTATTTTCAATTCGACTGCTGGCAGCTTTCTTTCTTCAGCCTGGCGTTCTTTGTTTTTGGCGGCGCTGCTCGTTGCCTTTA
The DNA here is from genome assembly GCF_001687245.7 of Rhagoletis zephyria. Classification (NCBI taxonomy): domain Eukaryota; kingdom Metazoa; phylum Arthropoda; class Insecta; order Diptera; family Tephritidae; genus Rhagoletis; species Rhagoletis zephyria. The sequence goes on along the minus strand of NW_016161429.1, from coordinate 7,406 downwards.
TTTTGTCGTCTTGTTCTTGTTCTTGTTCGCCTTTTATTCCTTTTACTTGGAAGTGATAATTTATTACAACATTGACCGAGTCGAGTAGACCACTTGGCCGGAATGCGGGACGCCCTCTACGGAACACCTTTGCACGGCCGTCGAGTAAGCAGCAAGCAGCAGGAGCAGAAGCGCTCAACAACAGCGACAACAGCAACTGACATTTGTCCGCGCATATATTTTTTTTTTTTTTTTTTTGCTTATTCGCTACAAAACGGCGATTTATTCGTTTTTTCCTGTTTCATTCTTGATTTCTTTCGGTTATGTCCATTATTGTATTTGATTTCTTTTTATGCATTGTTGCGCCCTCAAAATCGAATGCCAATGAAGTGCCAGGCCTTGCCACTTACTAACCACGGTCCCAAATTCCTGATCTTCTCTGCTGACTTTAGAGAGTCACTTAAGTGTTTCAGTTGTCAATGCTGTTGTTCTTTTCTTTGACTTTCAATGTTGCCAAACAATCGATTCGTTTTGCTAAATACAAAACATTGGCTTGAGACAAATGTGAAATTCGGTGTGAATTGTGTCATTGTTTGCCATGAATTAGTATCGTTTAATGTTGCAACAATATCCAGCATTTAACATTTTGTTTAATGTCCTCTGGATCAAAAGGTTCATTTATGTTGAACACAAATTTTTGGATTTTTTCCTCTCTACATACATATGCGCTTGTTTTTATTTTCAGAGGCGCTAAACAGCAGAGCTCTTCACTATATAATTTGCAAGCAGAAAATCAATGATAAATAAATAAATAAATAGCTTCTCTTAAATCACGACTACTGATCCTAATTGTATGGGGAACTCTGTTTTTTTTCCAAAATCTAAGCAACCTCATTAACTGTAATTATTCTACTAAAAAATATGAAGATTTATACAAGTTCTAAGTAATAGCGAACGATACGGGTAACTAGCATAAATAAATAAATAAATAAATAAATTAAAAGTTAGCCAATATGTGCAAATGTATCAATCGGATGCAGTGTTGGCAAAATGTTAATCTGATTAACGATTAAAAATTAACGACTAAAATGTTAATCGCGATTAACGATTAAATTTAATTAATCGTAATCATCTGTTCGATTAGTGATTAAATTTTTTTAATCGTTAATCGTCGGTTGTGATTACGATTACTTAATTTTAATCATTAATCGTTCATCCAATTAAAAAAAATCTGATTAAGTGGTCTAGTGTGTCCGAATTTGAAACCAAACACGGGTTATAGTTATTTTTTTTTTGTGTTTCACGCTTATAAGAAACGCATAATATATAAAAAATAATAATAAGAATTATTAATAGTAATACATAAATTGGGAATTTTTATAACCCATCGCACATGTGCAGAGGGATATTAAAACCTAGTTTGCTTAGCGTCTGTTAAATAGATCTTAATGAAAATGCACACCAAATTGCTTAGATTTATGAGAAAAACCGACATTGCCATACCCGATTAACTGGCCTTGTGTGCACAGTAAAATTCCAGCATAAATTAATTAATCACCATACCTACTTAATCAAATTAAGGGTGAATGATTAAAAATTAATTTTTTTAATCGCGGTTACGATTAACTGTTTAATCACATTAAAATTAATCATGATTAACTGAAATCGGATTGAATGTAATCGAATTAACTAATTGATTAAAAAATCAATCGATTAATGCCAACACTGATCGGATGTACTCATTTCGTATATAGCCGCCACAATCAAGAGTGCACTCAACACTGAGCTTACAAACGGAGAGCTCTTTTATACATATATACTTATGTATGTATGTATGTATTTATGTCCATTAAGAAAGAACGTACGTACAAGAAAATTAGTAAGGTAAGATTTTGAATCTTACAGATAGAGTGGAACTCAGGTTGTTAATACATTTACAAAAACATTGCTATGTTGATATTAAAAATGCAGTCTTACATATGTATGTATGTATATACTTAAGGCTAGGTCAATAATTATAATTTAAAATAAAATAAGATGGTCAGTCTGGATAAGTTCTAATACATCTGTTCTTCGCTTCTCTTCAAGAAAAGCTTCGTTACTATGTTTCCACCAAGAAATGAGCCTATTTCTGCTAAATGCATTGAAGTATCTATTTTTACGGACGGCGGGAATTTTTTTCCAGCTGACCTCCAAATCGAAGAGTTCATTCGACTACCGAATTCGGTCAGTGTTTTTCAGGCTATCAAAAGGAATGCAAATGAATTTTAACCTCAAAGCTAGCCGGGACCAGCATTGCTATTTCCTCGGATAGCCAGGCAGCCATCAAGGCTCTTGGCTTTGTAAGCATCACATCTAGCGTAATAAAACAGGTGCAGAGAGAACGCTATGGCTTTAGCTGACAGGAATATCGTTGCACTGATCTGGGTGACGGGGCACAGCAGAATTCATGGCAATGAGATGGCTGAAGAGCTAGCCAGGAGGAGCCGTATCTCTCAGCACCAGATAAAGGTGGCTAATAGTAGGTGGAAAGACCTACATTCATGTAGGGTATGCAGGAGTCTGTGGCCCAACTACTGCGCAAAACGCACTGCATTTCCCATCAAACTCAACAGGAGGGACTTATCTCGACTAAGTGCCATTTACACAAGGAACTGGGCCGTGGAAATCCATGCTGCAAGGCTAGGACTGGAACACAAAACCTCTTGTCGCAGCTGTATTTGCCCAGTTGCAAAATAAATGGTGGAGCATCTGCTCTGTAATTGCCCAGCTTTATGTCCAGGTCCAGTGTTGCCGTTGTGCGACTTTAAGGGAAATTTTACCCTTTTTAGGCGCCAATATCCTTTGACCCGATTTCCTAAAAAATTTTGATTTTTTGAGCCTTTTCCAAAATTATGTGCGACTTTTGCCCCTTTTCAGAGATTTTGTTTTACGAAATGTTAGCGGAACCATGCCATTAAAAAATATTTCCTCCTGTAAGTAAGCTAAAATGCAAAAAGGTTTAAAAAAAATGCCACTCTTCCCCTTGCAGCCACTCGATTTGTGTGTTTTGTTCAAAGCTTATGCCGCTATTTGCTTTATACATTCAACAGGGGAACGTGCTAGCAGCGAAAATACTTTATAATACAACTTCTAAAGTTCTTTTGCAACTTCTAAAGTTCTTTTCGTGGCAGATATTTTTACGAGAAAAGGGCTGCCCTGTGAATGATATTCTCAGGACATTTGGATTAGGCTTAGATGAACGAAAAAATATGACTATACCTTCATTTCTTAACTTGAGTAAGCCTCATATATTTACATATATCTATAAAATTAGTCAATGGATCTTTAATAATTATTACAGGGTATTGAAGTATTTGTAAATTTTAATGTGTTCAGATCCTCATCCCCGAAGATAACGAATCATCTGGAAATCTTACGCCGATCCAGTTTGGTTTTCAAAAAGGTTGCTCAACTAGTGAAAGCTACCGCAGCGAAAGCGCTGAAAAGACGGTACCGGCGAATTGTGCCTCGTTACCCTAGATACCTGCATACATATGTCGTCGATGTTTTTGCAAAACCGCCCATCGACCAATTCCAAAACCGCCTATCTTACGGCACTCAAATTTTACAGCAGAGCGAAAAACTGGTCTTCCCTGAAGGCATTGCCTTGATAGGCGATATTTTCTTTAGCTATTATGTTACAAATCTGTTGTTTTAATAACGATTTTTATGCATAAATCTCGATGCCTGTAGTTCAGGGTTACCAAATCTAATTTTTGCCACAACGGCGACTTAGGCGGGTTTGCAACTGTTCGATGGGCGATTTTGCAAAAACATCGACGATATACATATCAAAAATGTCATTAACTCGTGAATGTTATAGAAAATACTTGAAGGACTCCAGCTGTTGTTGACTGGTCGCGAGGTAAAGCAGCAGGCAAACAATGGTGCAGAAGAATGTACGATACTCTCGAAGCCCTCCGTTAAAAATCTTGGAAGCAAGTTCGACATAAGACTTAACTTCAAAGAGCTCAGGCTGCACGTCTGTGCGAAAGCTACAAAAACGACTAAGGAAAATTGGGGCAATTTAGAAAAGTAAAAATATTTCAATATAATTTTGTGAAATTCGCAGCCTGAATTTCGTATCCATAAACTAAAATTAACTAGTTACGAAAGTTAATACCACTGTTTAAGAAATGTGGTTCTTATTTGTTGCTAAATGAGAAAGAAAGAAACAAAATCCTTTCGGCTACAAAGAATGGCACCTCATTTGGCACTATTTTGTTTACGAGGAACAAGCATCGAGAGCCTGTCCGTCAGTGTGGGACTTTAACCCAAACTAAACCTTCGAGGTACGGCGTTGTTCATTCCGCTGTTCCTCTGCTTTTTTATTTTTCTATTAGACACTTTTTTATCTCCAGTATGTCACCTTATATCTAAGGATAGTTGGTAGCTCTATCTGCAGGCAACCGTTAGCGGGCATTTTAAAATCTATTATCCCCCATGGTTGCTTAAGGGTAAACGGGTCAATTTTTATGATTCGGCAAGGACGAGCATTTTTGAAATGCCCACAACCCATTCCAAGCAAACTTTCAATTACGAACTTTGTATTGCGACCCAGTCTAATGTCCAATGTTACTTTGCCTATTAAATACAATTAAATTTTGTAAAGAAACCTGCCTACTATATCAACGACCAATTGAATAATCACACCTTATTCCCTAACAATTTTAATGAAGCAGAAGTGTACCACTTTAAAAAATTAAAAATACGAGTATAATTTAGAGAAGTTATGTACATACAAACATATTGCGGCAAATCCTTTCAATATGAGCAATTTAAAGTTTAAATTCATACATATTTAAATTCTTTATGGCACGAAAACTACGAGCGGACCACAGGCAACAATTGCATGGCGCAAGCACAGATGTGTTGACAATCAACCAAAATCATCATCAACACCAACAATCCCCCCGCCTCTGAAATCCCAACAACCGCAACGCGTGTTAACACACTGCCACAAAGACAAAGTGCAATAAGCAAAAAGTTACCAACAAAAAAAAAAAAAACACTTTCAATTTCAACTTTTTATGTACCTTCCTAGCCAGCTAGCTCCCCGCACAAAGCAAATGCGACTACTGCAACGCAGATTAGCAGCAGACGCCGGCGATGACAGACTGCCGAATTCCGCGCCATCCCAATCATTATGCGGTCTTGCCACCAATGTGAAGGGCTGGCGACGTCATCAGCAACGTCGTCCATCAAAATTAATTAGAAAAGGTACTAAGTGTGTTGTAGGAATATTATTAGCTGGTGGGAGAGTGTGTGTGTGTGGTGACTTAAGCCGTAAATGTGTTGTGGCTTACACAAGTTAAAAAGGGCCAATAAGCCAGCTCAGTTCACATACTCTTTACCCCACGGGACAACGTGCATCGTCTGCGTCGCATCATTCATCAACTTTTCTAAGTTTTTAAATTTTTCATACGACGAAAATTGAGAGGTAAAAATAACAAATTGGCTCGAGAAAGTGTGCGAGTTCTGATCATCGACGCTTTACTAGTGGCAGAAGTAAAGAAGAAGAAGAAGAATGCGAGGCGGACAAAATACAGGCTCACCTGAAGAGGCCACCTGCTTTGGTTTAAACTATTTTTCTTTTACTAAATATACTTATAATTAAATTCTAATCAAGAGAAGTTTTATAAATTAACAAACGCCTTGAACCAATTTTATCATTTAAAGTGGCAAACTCCGTTATTTCTCCTAGACTTCCCTTCTCAAGCAGAAGTAAAATATTACAAGATTTTTCTGTCATCAAAGAAGATCAAAAGTCGCCAAGGTGTTGGATTGAGGATATCTAATGAAAATGTGGGTTGGAAGTTGTGTGGAGCGGCATTTGAATACATACATGCATATCTGCTCATACATACATATACATATGTGTATGTAAAGGATCAGCTAGGAACGGACATCTTTGTTATGGCCTGTAAATGCCTTTCAGCCACATTTGAAATGGCCCCAATGCTATCAACTGGTCAGAGTTTTGTGTTCACGTGACAATTGGCTGATTAATGTCGACACTCAACTGAAAATGAGCGGCAACCGAAGAGAGCACGCATGCATATACATATGTATGTATGTATGTGCATCCGTGCAACATTTTCGTCGGTGATATATTCAACACAATCATAAGTGTAAGTTTGGGCTGATTAAAATTGTGCATTGCAATGTGGCAGCAGTGGTGATAGGCCAATGGGGACTCATGTGCAAAATTTATATATCCTTTTGTCATGCAGTGCATACGAATACATACATATGTATGTATGTATGTATATAAATATGTACGCATGCAACTTGCTATGAGTATTTGTAGTGAACGCTTTGTCACGGCTGCAATTGCGCATTCCAGTGTTGATTTATTGGCTTTTATAGAAATTGCAATGGCATTTGTTAACCTTCTATTGGCCCTTCTTGCTCGGCCGCCAACCACAAGTAATAGAAGAGACAATTTTGTGCATCGTTTTATAGAAAAAGGATGGGTATTTCATTTAGCCGAACATGGGGATTTAAAACATATTTCAAATTTAAGTATTTGTTTGCTAGATTTTAGCTAACATATTATCTATAACACAGTAGATAAATACACTTCAGTTGGCAGCAACATTTGCCGATCACAAGGTTTATCCCAATCGTCACGGCCCCTTCTGTGAGTCTTACTGAATAACTGAATGATTGACAAGTCAATGTCAGCGATAATGAAATGATAAGTAAACATGTTAATAAAGTTTACAAATCAATCAAATGTGATCGAAATCAACAAAACCGATGCATTATTTGATTAGTTAACAACTGTTCACTACTGCGCCTAGAACTATGCCGCAAATTTATTTTAAACTCTATAATAGTGACAATTGTTATTGTTATTGTTATGACCTATGAGTACGCGACAATGTACTTTGACATAAATACGTACATATGTATATATGTTAACTGTTACACTGTAGTAAGCAATATAAATGCAACCTTCATAATATAATTTATTTGCTTCGATATACAGGGATGGCAAAAATGAAATAATTAATTAATTAATCATATGATTAATCACAGCAAAAAAAACTAATTGAAATTAATTGCAATTATTGAGAAATAATCGATTAATCGAATTTTTAAATGTATTTTTTTACAGTGAGTATTCACAAAAACACTTTTCCAAACGAATTTTCTAATTCTCTTGTTTATTAGCCTTAAATAAAATAAAACGAGTTTGNGGCACCGAGGTACCAACTAAATGATTTCGAAATTCCGTCTATGATATCCTGCTTTAAATCTTGGACTTGACAATTTAAATAAAAAACCATTTCCTTTTGTAGGTGAGCCAAATCATCACCTTTACGCCTTCGTTTGTGTACAAGAGATTTATGAGAGGCCCAAAGATTGATGGTTGCATT